>NC_069502.1:428745544-428868044 GCF_027579735.1 Bombina bombina | reverse complement strand
AATATTTTATAAGCTCACATACACTTGGGAACGTTTTTTATTGATCTGGCTTGTTTTAGACACCTAAATCTAGTCAGGAAGGCCCCTTCACTCTAGTGTGCTGAGGGAGGAAGCCTCATTTTGGCACTTCAGCTGTGCAGTTGAATTTCAAGGCAGTGCATGCAGATTCATGTGAGAGGGTCCTGTGGTTCAGAAAGTGACTCCAAAAGGCTTTTGTCTGTGAATGGTGACCCCTAAGGAAGGTAAAAAGCTGCAGCAAGGCTGTAGCTGGGATTGTGGTGTGTAAAAACGGTTAAATCCAGAGCTAGAGTCTCCATATTTGCTGTGCAATACTTTCTAAGCATTAAGACACTGGGGTCCAAATTTCAGAAAAATCGGATATTGCCTTCATAGTTTTTTGAACATTCAGAAATAAATGTGTCATTTTATTATTTAAAGAGACAGTAACGTTTTTGTTTAAAATCGTTTTTATTGCATTGTTTGCCTGCCTAAATCTGTTTAACATGTCTGTTCCATCAGATAACCTATGTTCTGTGTGTATAGAGACAAATGTGGTTCCCCCTTCGAGTGTTTGTGATAATTGCGCCATAGATTCCAAACAAAATCAGGACAGCTCTGTTATTTTTCATAATGTTGCCCAAGATGATTTATCTAATGAAGGTAGTGGGGATAGCTCTACATCCTCTCCTTCTGTGTCTACACCAGCTTTGCCCGCGCAGGCGACACCTAGCGCGCCAGTGCTTATTTCTATGCAACAATTATCAGCAGTAGTGGATAATTCTATAGCAAATCTTTTATCCAAACTGCCAGTTTTTCAGAGAAAGCGTGATTGTTCAGTTTTAAATACAGATAAAAAGGATGAACAATCAGACGCTGACGATGCCTTATCTATTTTACCCTCACATCAATCAGAATTGGCTGTGAGGGAAGGGCTGTCTGAGGGTGAAATTTCAGACTCAGGAAAAATTTCTCAACAGGCAGAACCTGATCTAGTGGCATTTAAGTTTAAGCTAGAACATCTCCGCGCTTTGCTTAAGGAGGTATTAGCTACTCTGGATGACTGTGATTCCATGGTAGTACCAGAGAAGTTGTGCAAATTGGACAAATTTTTAGAGGTCCCAGTGCACGACAACGCTTTTCCAATACCTAAGAGGGTAGCGAACATAGTGGAAAAGGAGTGGGAGAAGCCAGGTGTACCCTTTGCCCCACCTCCTATATTTAAGAAAATCTTTCCCATAGTAGACCCTAGAAGGGACGCATGGCAAACGGTCCCGAAGGTTGAGGGAGCTGTTTCAACACTAGCGAAGCGCACAACTATTCCTATAGAGGACAGCTGCGCTTTCAATGATCCTATGGATAAAAAATTGGAAGGATTGCTTAAAAAGATTTTTGTTCAGCAAGGGTTCATCCTTCAACCAGCTACGTGTGTTATTACTGTCACTTCAGCGGCGTCCTTTTGGTTCGAAGAACTAGAAAGGTCGCTCCAGAAAGAGACTTCCTATGAAGAAGTCATGGACAGAATTCACGCATTAAAGTTAGCTAATTCCTTTATATTGGATGCCGCCTTTCAAATAACGAAATTGGCGGCGAAAAACTATAGTAGCGCGGAGGGCGCTTTGGCTAAAATCCTGGTCGGCAGACGTGTCGTCCAAGACTAAGTTACTGAATATTCCTTTCAAGGGTAAGACCCTTTTTGGGCCGGAATTGAAGGAAATTATTTCAGACATCACTGGGGGTAAGGGCCATGCCCTCCCACAGGATAGGCCTTTTAAGGCTAAGAACAAGTCTAATTTTCGTTCCTTTCGCAATTTCAGGAACGGATCGGCTAATAACTCCACTGCCGCTAGACAAGAAGGTAACGCGGCCCAGCCCAAACCCGCTTGGAAGCCCATGCAAGGCTGGAACAAGGGTAAACAAACCAAGAAACCTGCTGCTGCTACCAAGACAGCATGAAGGGGTAGCCCCCGATCCGAGACCGGATCTGGTAGGGGGCAGACTATCTCTCTTCGCTCAGGCTTGGGCAAGAGATGTTCTGGATCCCTGGGCACTAGAGAGAGTTTCCAAGGGATACCTGTTAGAATTCAAGGGACTTCATCCAAAGGGAAGGTTCCACCTGTCTCGCTTATCTTCAGACCAGATAAAGAAACAGGCATTCTTACATTGTGTAAGAGACCTATCAAAGATGGGAGTGATAAACCCAGTCCCCTCCGGGGAACAAGGTCTAGGGTTTTACTCAAACCTGTTTGTGGTTCCCAAAAAAGAGGGAACTTTCAGGCCAATTCTGGATTTAAAGATATTAAACAAGTTCCTCAGAGTTCCATCCTTCAAGATGGAAACCATTCGGACAATCTTACCAACAATCCAGCTGGGTCAATTTTTGACTACCGTGGATCTGAAGGATGCATATCTGCATATCCCAATCTACAAATCTCATCATCAGTTCCTGCGGTTCGCCTTTCTGGACAAACATTACCAGTTTGTGGCTCTTCCATTCGGTTTAGCCACCGCTCCCAGAATTTTCACAAAGGTGCTAGGGTCCCTTCTAGCGGTCCTAAGACCGAGGGGCATCGCTGTAGCACCTTATCTAGACGACATCCTAATCCAAGCGTCGTCTCTTTCCAAAGCGAGGGCTCATACAGACATTGCATTGGCTTTTCTCAGATCTCACGGGTGGAAAGTGAACATAGAAAAAAGTTCACTGTCACCGTCCACAAGGGTTCCTTTTCTGGGAACAATAATAGATTCTGTGGAAATGAAGATCTTTCTCACAGACGTCAGAAAGACAAAGCTTCTAAAAGCTTGTCGAGTTCTTCACTCTATTCCTCAACCCTCCATAGCTCAATGCATGGAAGTAATAGGACTAATGGTCGCAGCAATGGATGTGGTTCCTTTTGCTCGAATTCATCTAAGAACATTACAGCTGTGCATGCTCAATCAGTGGAATGGGGACTATACAGACTTGTCTCCCCAAATTCAAGTAGACCAGGTAACCAGGGACTCACTTCTCTGGTGGTTGACCCAGGATCACCTGTCTCAGGGAATGAGTTTCCGCAGACCAGAGTGGGTCATCGTCACGACCGACGCCAGCCTCTTGGGGTGGGGCGCGGTCTGGGACTCTCTGAAAGCTCAGGGCCTATGGTCGCGGGAAGAGTCGCTTCTCCCGATAAACATTTTGGAACTAAGAGCTATATTCAATGCGCTCCTGGCTTGGCCTCAGCTAGCGGAAGCCAGGTTCATAAGATTTCAGTCGGACAACATAACGACTGTTGCGTACATCAAACATCAGGGGGGAACAAAGAGTTCCCTAGTGATGAAGGAAGTAACCAAGATAATCCAATGGGCAGAGAATCACTCCTGCCATCTATCTGCTATTCACATCCCAGGAGTAGACAACTGGGAGGCGGACTATTTGAGTCGTCAGACTTTCCATCCGGGGGAGTGGGAACTCCATCCGGAGGTCTTTGCTCAGTTAACCCAATTATGGGGCATTCCAGACATGGATCTAATGGCGTCCCGTCAGAACTTCAAGATTCCTTGCTACGGGTCCAGATCCAGGGATCCCAAGGCGACTCTAGTGGATGCATTAGTGGCGCCTTGGTCGTTCAACCTAGCATATGTGTTTCCACCGTTTCCTCTCCTCCCCAGGCTCATAGCCAGGATCAAACAGGAGAAGGCCTCGGTGATTCTGATAGCTCCTGCGTGGCCACGCAGGACTTGGTATGCAGACCTGGTGAATATGTCATCGGCTCCACCATGGAAGCTACCTTTGAGACAGGACCTTCTAGTACAAGGTCCATTCGAACATCCCAATCTAGTTTCTCTGCAGCTGACTGCTTGGAAATTGAACGCTTGATTTTATCCAAGCGTGGGTTTTCAAATTCTGTGATTGATACTCTGGTCCAAGCCAGAAAACCTGTGACTAGAAGGATTTACCATAAAATATGGAAAAAATATATTTGTTGGTGTGAATCCAAAGGATTCTCCTGGAGTAAGATTAAAATTCCAAAGATTCTCTCCTTTCTCCAAGAAGGTTTGGATAAAGGATTGTCAGCTAGTTCTCTAAAAGGACAGATTACTGCATTATCCGTTGCACAAACAACTGGCAGCTTTGCCAGATGTACAAGCTTTTGTTCAGGCTTTGGTTAGAACCAAGCCTGTTTACAGACCCATGACTCCTCCTTGGAGTCTAAATTTAGTTCTTTCTGTTCTTCAAGGGGTTCCGTTTGAACCTTTACATTCCATAGATATTAAGTTACTATCTTGGAAAGTTCTGTTTTTGGTTGCTATTTCTTCTGCTAGAAGAGTTTCTGAATTATCTGCTTTGCAGTGTGATCCACCCTATCTGGTGTTCCATTCAGATAAGGTTGTTTTGCGTACTAAGCCTGGTTTTCTTCCAAAAGTTGTTTCCAATGAGAACATCAACCAGGAAATAGTTGTTTCTTCTTTGTGTCCGAATTTAGATGTTGTTCGTGCTTTAAAGTTCTATTTAGAAGCAACAAAAGATTTTAGACAAACCTCATCCTTGTTTGTCGTTTACTCTGGTAAGAGGAGAGGTCAAAAAGCTACTGCTACCTCTCTCTCTCTTTCTGGCTGAAAAGCATTATCCGCTTGGCTTATGAGACTGCCGGACGGCAGCCTCCTGACCGTATCACAGCTCACTCTACTAGGGCTGTGGCTTCCACATGGGCCTATAAGAACGAGGCTTCTGTTGACCAGATATGTAAGGCAGCGACTTGGTCTTCTCTGCACACTTTTGCCAAATTCTACAAATTTGATATTTTTGCTTCTTCGGAGGCTGTTTTTGGGAGAAAGGTTTTGCAAGCCGTGATGCCTTCTGTTTAGGTAACCTAATTTGCTCCCTCCCTTCATCCGTGTCCTAAAGCTTTGGTATTGGTTCCCACAAGTAATGGATGACGCCGTGGACCGGACACACCAATGTTGGAGAAAACAGAATTTATGCTTACCTGATAAATTACTTTCTCCAACGGTGTGTCCGGTCCACGGCCCGCCCTGTTTTTTTTTTTAATCAGGTTGAAAAAATTTTTCTTTATACACTACAGTCACCACGGCACCCTATAGTTTCTCCTTTTTCTCCTAACCGTCGGTCGAATGACTGGGGGGCGGAGCCAGAGGAGGAGCTATATGGACAGCTCTTGCTGTGTGCTCTCCTTGCCTTTCCCTGTGGGGGAGAACATTTCCCACAAGTAATGGATGACGCCGTGGACCGGACACACCGTTGGAGAAAGTAATTTATCAGGTAAGCATAAATTCTGTTTTTTTTACCTCTGTGATTACCTTGTATCTAAGCCTCTGCAGACCTCCCCCTTATGTCCATTCTTTTGACAGAATTGCATTTTAACCAATCAGGGCTGGCTAATAGGCAATTCCACATGCATGATCACAATGTTATCTATATGGCACAACACCCTCTAGCTGTGAAAAACTGTCAAAATGCATCCAGATAAGAGGCAGCCTTCAATGACTTAGAAATTAGCAAATGAGCCTACCTAGGTTTAGCTTTCAACTAAGAATACCAAGTGAACAAAGCAAAATTGATGATAAAAGTTAATTGTAAAGTTGTTTAAAATTGCACGCCATATCTGAATCATGAAAGTTTATTTCTTCTGTTATGTGTGATCAGTCCACGGGTCATCATTACTTCTGGGATATAACTCCTCCCCAACAGGAAATGCAAGAGGATTCACCCAGCAGAGCTGCATATAGCTCCTCCCCTCTACGTCACTCCCAGTCATTCTCTTGCACCCAACGACTAGATAGGATGTGTGAGAGGACTATGGTGATTATACTTAGTTTTTATAACTTCAATCAAAAGTTTGTTATTTTACAATAGCACCGGAGCGTGTTATTGCCTCTCTGGCAGAGTTTGAAGAAGAATCTACCAGAGTTTTTACTATGATTTTAACCGGAGTAGTTAAGATCATATTGCTGTTTCTCGGCCATCTGAGGGAGGTAAAAGCTTCAGATCAGGGGACAGCGGGCAGATGAATCTGCATTGAGGTATGTAGCAGTTTTTATTTTCTGAATGGAATTGATGAGAAAATCCTGCCATACCGTTATAATGACATGTATGTATACTCTACACTTCAGTATTCTGGGGATGGTATTTCACTGGAATTACTCTGTTAAAAGTACATTAAACCTTTGAATAGGTATTTATTATGTTAAACGTTTTTGCTGGAATGTAGAATCGTTTGCATTTTCTGAGGTACTGAGTGAATAAATGTTTGGGCATTATTTTTCCACTTGGCAGTTGCTTGTTTTAAATTGTGACAGTTTCGTTTCTCTCTCACTGCTGTGTGTGAGGGGGAGGGGCCGTTTTTTGGCGCTCTTTGCTACGCATCAAAAATTTCCAGTCAGTTACTCTTGTATTTCCTGCATGATCCGGTTCATCTCTAACAGAACTCAGGGGTCTTCAAACTTCTTTGGAGGGAGGTAGATTCTCTCAGCAGAGCTGTGAGACTTATATATTGACTGTGATTAAAAAACGTTGCTCTGTAATTTTTATGTTTCAAATTTAATTATTGTTACTTTACTAAGGGGAACAAACCTTTGCTAAAAGTTGTGTTGTTTTTAAGGATTGATGCTATAACTGTTTTTCAGTTCATTATTTCAACTGTCATTTAATCGTTTAGTGCTTCTTTGAGGCACAGTACGTTTTTGTTAAATAAGATTGTAACCAAGTTGCAAGTTTATTGCTAGTGTGTTAAACATGTCTGATTCAGAGTAAGATACCTGTGTCATTTGTTCCAATGCCAAGGTGGAGCCCAATAGAAATTTATGTACTAACTGTATTGATGCTACTTTAAATAAAAGCCAATCTGTACAAATTGAACAAATTTCACCAAACAGCGAGGGGAGAGTTATGCCGACTAACTCTCCTCACGTGTCAGTACCTGCATCTCCCGCCCGGGAGGTGCGTGATATTGTGGCGCCTAGTACATCTGGGCGGCCATTACAGATAACATTACAAGATATGGCTACTGTTATGACTGAAGTTTTGGCTAAATTACCAGAACTAAGAGGCAAGCGTGATCACTCTGGGGTGAGAACAGAGTGCGCTGATAATACTAGGGCCATGTCTGATACTGCGTCACAGCTTGCAGAGCATGAGGACGGAGAGCTTCATTCTGTGGGTGACGGTTCTGATCCAAACAGATTGGATTCAGATATTTCAAATTTTAAATTTAAATTGGAGAACCTCCGTGTATTACTAGGGGAGGTTTTAGCGGCTCTTAATGATTGTAACACTGTTGCAATACCAGAGAAATTGTGTAGGTTGGATAAATACTTTGCGGTACCGGCGAGTACTGACGTTTTTCCTATACCTAAGAGACTAACTGAAATTGTTACTAAGGAGTGGGATAGACCCGGTGTGCCGTTCTCACCCCCTCCAATATTTAGAAAGATGTTTCCAATAGACGCCACCACACGGGACTTATGGCAAACGGTCCCTAAGGTGGAGGGAGCAGTTTCTACTTTAGCTAAGCGTACCACTATCCCGGTGGAGGATAGCTGTGCTTTTTCAGATCCAATGGATAAAAAATTAGAGGGTTACCTTAAGAAAATGTTTGTTCAACAAGGTTTTATATTGCAACCCCTTGCATGCATCGCGCCGATTACGGCTGCGGCAGCATTTTGGATTGAGTCTCTGGAAGAGAACCTTAGTTCAGCTACGCTGGACGACATTACGGACAGGCTTAGAGTCCTTAAACTAGCTAATTCATTCATTTCGGAGGCCGTAGTACATTTAACCAAACTTACGGCTAAGAACTCAGGATTCGCCATTCAGGCACGTAGGGCGCTGTGGCTAAAATCCTGGTCAGCTGATGTAACTTCTAAGTCCAAATTACTTAATATACCTTTCAAGGGGCAAACTTTATTTGGGCCCGGTTTGAAAGAAATTATCGCTGACATTACAGGAGGTAAGGGCCACGCCCTGCCTCAAGACAAAGCTAAGGCTAGACAGTCTAATTTTCGTCCCTTTCGGAATTTCAAAGCAGGAGCAGCACCAACTTCCACTGCACCAAAACAGGAAGGAGCTGTTGCTCGTTACAGACAAGGCTGGAAACCTAACCAGTCCTGGAACAAGGGCAAGCAGACCAGGAAACCTGCTGCTGCCCCAAAGACAGCATGAACCGAGGGCCCCCGATCCGGGACCGGATCTAGTGGGGGGCAGACTCTCTCTCTTCGCCCAGGCTTGGGCAAGAGATATTCAGGATCCCTGGGCGCTAGAGATCATATCTCAGGGATACCTCCTAGACTTCAAATTCTCTCCCCCAAGAGGGAGATTTCATCTGTCAAGGTTGTCAACAAACCAGATAAAGAAAGAAGCGTTTCTACGCTGTGTACAAGATCTGTTATTAATGGGAGTGATCCATCCGGTTCCGCGGTCGGAACAAGGACAAGGGTTTTACTCAAACCTGTTTGTGGTTCCCAAAAAAGAGGGAACTTTCAGGCCAATCTTGGATTTAAAGATCCTAAACAAATTCCTAAGAGTTCCATCGTTCAAAATGGAAACTATTCGGACAATCTTACCCATGATCCAAAAGGGTCAGTACATGACCACAGTGGACTTAAAGGATGCTTACCTTCACATACCGATTCACAAAGATCATTACCGGTATCTAAGGTTTGCCTTCTTAGACAGGCATTACCAGTTTGTAGCTCTTCCATTCGGATTGGCTACGGCTCCAAGAATCTTCACAAAGGTTCTGGGTGCCCTTCTGGAGGTACTAAGACCGCGAGGAATTTCGGTAGCTCCGTACCTAGACGACATTCTGATACAAGCTTCAAGCTTTCAAACTGCCAAGTCTCATACAGAGTTAGTTCTGGCATTTCTAAGGTCGCATGGATGGAAAGTGAACGAAAAGAAAAGTTCTCTCTTTCCTCTCACAAGAGTTCCATTCTTGGGGACTCTTATAGATTCTGTAGAAATGAAGATTTATCTGACAGAAGACAGATTAACAAAGCTTCTAAATGCATGCCGTGTCCTTCATTCCATTCAACTCCCGTCAGTAGCTCAATGCATGGAGGTGATCGGCTTAATGGTAGCAGCAATGGACATAGTACCCTTTGCACGTCTACATCTCAGACCGCTGCAATTGTGCATGCTGAGTCAGTGGAATGGGGATTACTCAGACTTGTCCCCTACTCTGAATCTGGATCAAGAGACCAGAAACTCTCTTCTATGGTGGCTTTCTCGGCCACATCTGTCCAGGGGGATGCCATTCAGCAGGCCGGACTGGACAATTGTAACAACAGACGCCAGCCTACTAGGTTGGGGCGCTGTCTGGAATTCTCTGAAGGCTCAGGGACAATGGAATCAGGAGGAAAGTCTCCTGCCAATAAACATTCTGGAATTGAGAGCAGTTCTCAATGCCCTTCTGGCTTGGCCCCAGTTAAAAACTCGGAGGTTCATCAGGTTTCAGTCGGACAACATCACGACTGTAGCTTACATCAACCATCAAGGAGGGACAAGAAGCTCCCTAGCAATGATGGAAGTATCAAACATAATTCGCTGGGCAGAGTCTCACTCTTGCCACCTGTCAGCAATCCACATCCCGGGAGTGGAGAACTGGGAGGCGGATTTCTTGAGTCGCCAGACTTTTCATCCGGGGGAGTGGGAACTTCATCCGGAGGTCTTTGCCCAAATACTTCGACGTTGGGGCAAACCAGAGATAGATCTCATGGCGTCTCGCCAGAACGCCAAACTTCCTCGCTACGGGTCCAGATCCAGGGATCCGGGAGCGGTTCTGATAGATGCTTTGACAGCACCTTGGAACTTCGGGATGGCTTATGTGTTTCCACCCTTCCCGCTGCTTCCTCGATTGATTGCCAAAATCAAACAGGAGAGAGCATCAGTGATTCTAATAGCGCCTGCATGGCCACGCAGGACTTGGTATGCAGATCTAGTGGACATGTCATCCTGTCCGCCTTGGTCTCTACCTCTAAGACAGGACCTTCTGATACAGGGTCCATTCAAACATCAAAATCTAACTTCTCTGAAGCTGACTGCTTGGAAATTGAACGCTTGATTTTATCAAAACGTGGTTTTTCTGAGTCGGTTATTGATACCCTGATACAGGCTAGGAAGCCTGTTACCAGAAGGATTTACCACAAGATATGGCGTAAATACCTATACTGGTGCGAATCCAAAGGTTACTCCTGGAGTAAGGTTAGGATTCCTAGGATATTGTCCTTTCTACAAGAAGGTTTAGAAAAGGGTTTATCGGCTAGCTCATTAAAGGGACAGATCTCAGCTCTGTCCATCTTGTTACACAGGCGTCTGTCAGAAAATCCAGACGTCCAGGCCTTTTGTCAGGCTTTAGCTAGGATCAAGCCTGTGTTTAAAACTGTTGCTCCGCCATGGAGTTTAAACCTTGTTCTTAACGTTCTACAAGGAGTTCCGTTTGAACCCCTTCATTCCATTGATATAAAGTTGTTATCTTGGAAAGTGTTATTTTTAATGGCTATTTCTTCGGCTCGGAGAGTCTCTGAGTTATCAGCTTTACATTGTGATTCTCCTTATTTGATTTTTCATTCAGATAAGGTAGTTCTGCGTACAAAACCTGGGTTCTTACCTAAGGTAGTCACTAACAGGAACATCAATCAAGAGATCGTGGTGCCTTCCCTGTGCCCGAATCCTTCTTCAAAGAAGGAACGTCTTCTACACAATCTGGATGTAGTTCGTGCCCTCAAGTTCTACTTGCAGGCAACTAAGGATTTTCGACAAACGTCTTCCCTGTTTGTCGTGTACTCTGGTCAGAGGAGAGGTCATAAGGCTTCGGCTACCTCTCTCTCCTTCTGGCTTCGTAGCATAATTCGTTTAGCCTATGAGACTGCTGGACAGCAGCCTCCTGAAAGAATTACAGCTCATTCTACTAGAGCTGTGGCTTCCACTTGGGCCTTTAAGAATGAGGCCTCTGTTGAACAGATTTGCAAGGCTGCAACTTGGTCTTCGCTTCATACTTTTTCCAAATTTTACAAATTTGACACTTTTGCTTCTTCGGAGGCTATTTTTGGGAGAAAGGTTCTTCAGGCAGTGGTTCCTTCTGTATAATGAGCCTGCCTATCCCTCCCGTCATCCGTGTACTTTTGCTTTGGTATTGGTATCCCAGAAGTAATGATGACCCGTGGACTGATCACACATAACAGAAGAAAACATAATTTATGCTTACCTGATAAATTCCTTTCTTCTGTTGTGTGATCAGTCCACGGCCCGCCCTGTTTTTTAAGGCAGGTAAATATCTTTTAAATTATACTCCAGTCACCACTTCACCCTTGGTTTCTCCTTTCTCGTTGATTCTTGGTCGAATGACTGGGAGTGACGTAGAGGGGAGGAGCTATATGCAGCTCTGCTGGGTGAATCCTCTTGCATTTCCTGTTGGGGAGGAGTTATATCCCAGAAGTAATGATGACCCGTGGACTGATCACACAACAGAAGAAAGGAATTTATCAGGTAAGCATAAATTATGTTTTTTGACTAGACTGTCCCTTTAACTGGTATTTGGGATACACTTGTGCCTAGTTAGCTATCCTGCTAATGTTCTGTAATATTTTAATGGATTGCAATAAAGTAGGAGAGGATTGTTTAATCCTTCCCCAATATTACTATGTGACGGTTCTTGTTAATTATTGAGGGACTCAATAGCTATTTCAATCACTTCCCTCAGACTAATTTAAAAGCGATATTGAGAATTGTATGTGAACATTTTATTTGTGTTACAGGAATGTTGACAAAAGCATTGTTCTTTGTATCATATACTGTTTAAACCTAGAAACCTATATTTGACAGGTAGGTAGGAGACATAGGCCCATATTTCCTATAATTTTTAAGCGTAATTAATTTGAAGAATAGCCTTATGCGTACTCCAGGCATTCTTGAAGAAACACTGACGACCCCCCTTCCTTTCCTTTACCTATAGTAGTGGGGAGCCTGTCTATAACGTATGCCCTTCTTCTATTGCTAGACTTACGTTTATCCTTTGTTTAATCAAAAACTCATAGATTTATCACAGAATTCTGAAAGGTTAAGTTCCTCTGTGCAAAGGTCTACTGCTCTTCATAACTTTTTGTTTGCACAGTGACATTTTGTTACAAAAAAACTTTTAAAAAAAAGATAGAGAACCAAAGCTTACAAACCTTCAGTACCCTTTTTTTCTTGTTCTGCTCAAATACCCCCAAAAAACAAATGGTTCTTGTATAATTTCTTAAATGTTCCCCCTTCCAACTAATTCATAAAGAAGAAGATACTGAGGGGACGTTTCTGGGTTTAGTTGCCCTTTCTATGACAGACCAATTACTTTAATAAATACTTGTGCTCCTAATAAAGAACATGTTCAGTTTTTTAAAAAAAATGCTTAAAGGGACACTGAACCCAATTTTTTTTCTTTCGTGATTCAGATAGAGCATGCAATTTTAAGCAACTTTCTAATTTACTCCTATTATCAAATTTTCTTCATTCTCTTGGTATCTTTATTTGAAATGCAAGAATATAAATTTTGATGCCGGCCCATTTTTGGTGAACACACTGTGGATAAATTCACCCACCAATAAACAAGTGCTTTCCATGGTTCTGAACCAAAAAATAACTTAGATGTCTTCTTTATCAAATAAAGATAGCAAGAGAACGAAGAAAAAATGATAATAGGAGTAAATTAGAAAGTTGCTTAAATTTGCATGCTCTATCTGAATCATGAAAGAAAAAAATCGGGTTCAGTGTCCCTTTAAACATTTTTTAGATATACAAAAAGGATCATTACTAATTGATGAACTATTAAGAGTTATTCAATATAGTTGGTATCACCTGATTTGATGTAGTCAAATACACATTTTCTTTCCTAAGATAGGGAGAGTCCATGGCTTCATTCCTTACTGTTGGGAAATACAACACTAGGCCACCAGGAGGAGGCAAAGACACCCCAGCCAAATGCTTAAATATCCCTCCCACTTTCTCATTACCCCAGTCATTCTTTGCCTTTCGTCACATTAGGAGGTGTCAGAATCTTGGAAGGTTCTCTTTTTTATTGGCTATTGCCTCTGTGTGCAGAGTTTGAGATCTCTGCTTTGCAATGTGAGCCCCCTTATCAGATTTTTCATGCAGATAAGGCAGTTTTACGTACTAAATTAGGTTTTCTTCCTAAGGTTGTGTCAGATCCCAGCATCAATCAGGAGATTGTGGTTCCTTCCTTGTGTTCTAATCCTTCTTCATCGAAGGAACACTTACTTCACAATTTGAATGTGGTTCGCGCCTTGAAGTTGTATATTCAGGCTACTAAGGAGTTTAGACAATCTTCCTCTTTGTTTGTTGTCTATTCGGGGAAGAGTAAGGGGCAGAAGGCTACTTTGACTTCTCTATCTTTTTGGTTAAAGGGACACTGAACCCAATTTTTTTTCTTTCATGATTCAGATAGAGCATGCAATTTTATGCAACTTTCTAATTTACTCCTATTAGCAATTTCTTTCATGTAAATGTCAAGAGTCCATGAGCTAGTGACGTATGGGATATACAATCCTACCAGGAGGGACAAAGTTTCCCAAACCTCAAAATGCCTATAAATACACCCTCACCACACCCACAAACTTTGCCTCCTATGGAGGTGGTGAAGTAAGTTTGTGCTAAGATTTCTACGTCGATATGCGCTTCTCAGCATTTTGAAGCCCGATTCCTCTCAGTGTACAGTGAATGTCAGAGGGATGTGAAGGGAGTATCACCTATTGAATGCAATGGTTTTCCTCACGGGGATCTATTTCATAGGTTCTCTGTTATCGGTCGTAGAGATTTGTCTCCTACCTCCCTTTTCAGATCGACAATATACTCTCGTATTCCATTACCTCTACTGATAACCGTTTCAGTACTGGTTTGGCTATCTGCTATATGTGGATGGGTGTCTTTTGGTAAGTATGTTTTCATTACTTAAGACACTCTCAGCTATGGTTTGGCACTTTATGTATTTATATAAAGTTCTAAATATATGTATTTTACTTATATTTGCGATGATTCAGGTTTTCAGTATAATTCCTTTTGCAGACTGTCAGTTTCATATCTGGGAAATGCATTTTTTAGGAAAATTTATTTCTTACCTGGGGTTTAGTCTCTTTTTTCAAATTGACTGTCTTTTAAATTTGCGGGCAGAATTAGGCTCACAAGGGCACAAAATGCCAAAGTTTATTGCGTCATTCTTGGCGTAAGATTCTTTTAGCGCGAAGTTACGTTTGTTGATGCAAATTCGTAATTTCCGGCGTCTAAGTCGACGCCAAGTCTTTCACAAGGTTGCGTCATCTGTGATGCGAATGTGTCATTTCCGGACGTTTTTGTCGCCAAAAAATATTTTTTTCTGTTTGTGTGCATCATACTTGGGGCCAAATATTTTCATTATGTAAGACCCCATTCCTATATGCCTCTTGCCTTTTTCTCTGTCAGAGGGCTATGCTGTTTGCATTTTTTCCCATTCCTGAAACTACCATATAAGGAAATTGATAATTTTGCTTTATATGTTGTTTTTTCTCTTACATTTGCAAGATGTCTCAATCTGATCCTGTCTCAGAAATCACTGCCTGATAACAGTTCTACCAAAGCTAAGTGCATTTGTTGTAAACTTGTGGAGGTTATATCTCCAGCTGTGGTTTGTAATAGTTTTCATGATAAACTTTTACATGCAGAGAATGTATCCATCAGTAGTAGTTCATTACCTGTTGCTGTTCCCTCAACATCTAATGCACAAGATATACCTGTAAATTTAAAAGAATTTATTTCTGATTCTATTCTGAAGGCTTTGTCTGCCATCCCGCCTTCTAATAAACGTAAAAAATCTTTTAAAACTTCTCATAAAGTTTGATGAAATTTCAAATGACCAGCAACATGCTGAATTATCCTGCTCTGATGAGGATCTATCTGGGTCAGAAGATCCTACCTCAGATATTGACACTGACAAATCTTCTTATTTATTTAAAATGGAGGATATTCGTTCTTTGTTAAATGAAGTGTTGATTACATTGGATATGGAGGAAACTAGTCCTCTTGATATTAAAACTAGTAAACATTTAAATTCTGTTTATAAGCCTCCTGTGGTTACTCCAGAGGTTTTTCCAGTTCCTGATGCTATTTCTGATATGATTTCTACGGAATGGAATAGGCCTGGTGGTACTTTTATTCCTTCTTCAAGGTTTAAAAAATTGTATCCTTTGCCAGCAGTTACTTTAGAGTTTTGGGAAAAGATCCCCAAAGTTGATGGGGCTATCTCTACTCTTGCTAAACGTACCACTATTCCACGGAAGATAGTACTTCTTTTAAAGATCCTTTAGATAGGAAACTTGAGTCTTATCTAAGGAAAGCCTATTTATATTCTGGTTATCTTCTCAGGCCTGCAATTTCTTTGGCTGATTTTGCAGCTGCTTCAACTTTTTGGTTGGAGACTTTAGCGCAACAAATATTGGATCCTGAATTGTCTAGCATTGATAACTTGATTCAACATGCTAATAATTTTATTTGTGATGCCATTTTTGATATCATCAAAATTGATGTTAAATCTATGTCTTTAGCTATTTTAGCTAGAAGAGCTTTATGGCTTAAATCTTGGAATGCTGACATGACTTCTAAGTCCAGATTGCTATCTCTTTCTTTCCAAGGTAATAAGTTATTTGGTTCTCAGTTGGATTCAGTAATTTCAACTGTCACTGGGGGGAAGGGAGTTTTTTTGCCTCAGGATAAAAGACCTAAAGGTAAATCTAAAGCTTCTAACCGTTTTCGTTCCTTTCGATAAAATAAGGAACAGAAACCTAATCCTTCCCCCAAGGAATCTGTTTCCTAATTGGAAGCCTTCCTCAAATTGGAATAAATCCAAGCCATTTAAGAGATCAAAGCCAGGCCTCAAGTCCGCATGAAGGTGCGGCCCTCATTCCAGCTCAGCTGGTAGGGGCAGATTAAGATTTTTTTGCTCTTTTAGGCTTGCTGTATTGATTCTCTGTTAAAGTAACATTGTCTGTTTAAGTATAATAGCTAACCAAGCTATTTTCTAAATTATTTGCTTTGCAAGGGTTGCATTTTTATTTAAAAAAAAAAGGAAATAACTAAATAACTTTATTTCTAGCATTCCATTTTTTTTTGTTTTTCTGTCTGTGTGGGTAATTAGGGGTGGGATTTTTTTCACCTGTTTGGGCCTTGGAAGCCTATAAATTTAGCACATTTACTCTGTGAGCTTGCTCTTTTAGGCTTGCTGTATTGATTCTCTGTTAAAGTAACATTGTCTGTTTAAGTATAATAGTTAGCTAACCAAGGTAGTTAGGCAAACAAGGTTTTGGGGTAACCAAGGGGAAATATATTTATTTAATACTTTTAAGTTAAACCTTTTATTAAGAATGTGTGAGAATCTCATTCAGTGTACAGTTTGCCACATGTTTGCATCACTGGAGCAGCCGCTTCTGGGATTATATGTTTGTGGCAAGTGCGAGCATATTGTCTCTTTAGAAACTCGTATTGGGGATCTGGAGGAACGAATTGCAACACTACATGAAATTCAGACACTTGAAAGGGAAATGGATAGGACTGAGCTGGTTGTTAATGGTTCCAGCAGTGGGAATGGGGAGGATTCAGATGAGGAGACTCCAGGATGTAGCTGGGTCACAGTTAGAGGGCGAAGTAAGCGGAAGAGACAGGCCAGTTCTGAGCTGGTACACCCCAATAGATTTGCAAGATTAAGTGAAGATGTTGGGGATATCAGTTCAGGGGTGGCAGTGTCAGAGAGGGCCGTGTTGCCTAGTATAGTGAACAGTCCTTTAGCTGTGGAAGAGGAGCATACTATGGTGGGCAGTCCTTCAGTCATGGAAGAGGGGCATACAAGTCAGGGCCAGAGGCAGATGTTGGTGGTAGGAGACTCTATTATAAGGAAGGTTGATAGGGTAATTTGTCATCCAGACCCTTTACATAGAACAGTTTGCTGTCTTCCAGGGGCTCGTGTTAGGCATATTGTGGAGCGTATTGATAGATTGTTAGAGGGATGCGGGTCTGATCCTGCAGTCATGGTGCATATTGGTACTAATGAAGAAATCAGTGGGAGATGGAGAGTCCTAAAAAATGACTTCAGGGAGTTAGGTAGCAAGCTTAAAGCAAGGACATCCAAAGTAATATTTTCTGAGATATTACCAGTGCCGTGTGTTAACTCAGTAAGGCAGAAGGAGCTAAGGTCTGTTAATTCATGGCTAAAAACATGGTGTAAAAATGAGGGGTTTGACTTTTTAGAACACTGGGCTGATTTTTCACTAGGGTACAAATTGTACAGTAAGGATGGATTGCACCTGAATGACATGGGTGCAGGTGTGTTGGGGGAAAGGATGGTAGCACGTTTAGAGAACCTTTTAAACTAGGCAAAGGGGGGGAGGGTCAATTTGAACAAAATAGAACAGAGAGATCAATGTCTGAATATGTCTCTCCATTAATATCTCAAGGAAGGGATGACTTAAGAAATGTCACATTAGAAAGTATAGAGGAAAGTACACCAAGTAGCAGCAGAAAGCACATGAAAATTAAATGTATGACAACAAATGCAAGAAGCATGACAGGTAAAATGGGGGAGCTGACGCTCTTAGTTGCAGAAGAGGACTATGATGTTATCAGTATAACTGAAACTTGGTGGGATGATTCACATGACTGGGCAGTTAACTTAGAGGGGTATACATTATTTAGGAGGGACAGGAATAATAAAAGGGGTGGAGGAATCTGCATGTATATTAAACCTGACCTTAAACCTACAATAAGGGAAGATATTTATGATACAAGTGACAATGTAGAGACCCTGTGGGTTGAAATAAAGAGTGGGGGGAAAAATCCTAAAAAAATATTACTAGGAACATGCTACAAGCCTCCCAACATTAGTGACCCAGAGGAAACTCAACTACTAATGCAAATAGGTAAGGCTGCTAATAACAGTGCTGTAATTATGGGAGATTTTAACTACCCTGATATAAACTGGGCCAATGAAACTAGTAATTCAGCTAAGGGGGATAGATTTTTAAATGTTCTCAGGGATAACTTCTTGTCACAATTAATAGAGGAGCCAACTAGGAGTAAAGCTATATTGGATTTAGTGCTATCAAACAATACAGATATAATATCAAACATAGAAATCAAAGAACATTTGGGTAACAGTGATCATAACATGGTCACATTTGAAATCTCTTTTCATATGCAGTGTTTTAAAGGCTTAACTAAGACTTTTAATTTCAAGAAAGCAAAATTCAACGATTTAAGGAAATCATTAAATAATATAAATTGGGACAATGTATTTTCTAATAAAAATACAGAGGATAAATGGATAATATTTAAAAATTTGTTAAATAAATATACATATCAATACATACCATATGGTTATAAAAATAAAAATAAAAAAAATAAGCCGTTATGGCTAAATATAAATGTGTTAAAAGAAATTAGGAAAAAACGTAGGGCATTTAAATTATTAAAAGAAAATAGTACAGACTCAGCATACAATATTTATAAGGAATGTAACAAAGCATGCAAAAAAGCAATCAAATTAGCCAAAATTGAATATGAAAAATTAATTGCCAAGGATTCTAAGTCTAACCCTAAAAGGTTCTTTAAGTACATAAATAGCAAAAAATCTAAGAAGGATAATATAGGTACATTAAAATGTGTGGAGGGTAGCATGATAAATAATGACAGGGAGAAGGCTGAGGTACTAAACCAGTTTTTTTCTTCAGTATACACAAGAGAGGAACCATTGAATGATACTTTGGAACAGAATAGAACATGCCAGTCCATACCACTAACTGGGTTTTGTTTAGAGGATATCAGGAAAAAACTAAAAAATATTAAGGTAAATAAAACTCCAGGCCCAGATGGAATACACCCAAGGGTGTTAAGGGAACTTAGCACTGTTATAGACAAACCTTTACTCTTAATTTTTCAAGACTCATTATCCTCAGGCATGGTACCCCAGGATTGGCGTAAAGCTGATGTGGTGCCACTCTTCAAAAAGGGAAGCAGGGATGATCCAGGAAGCTATAGACCAGTTAGTCTGACATCAATAGTGGGGAAGATATTTGAAGGGATTATAAGGGATTATATTGATGAGCATATTCGTGTAAACAAGATTATGAGTTCTAATCAGCATGGCTTTAGGAGAAATAGATCATGTCAAACTAATCTAATTAGATTCTACGAGGAAGTAAGTAAAAATATAGATAAAGGGGAACCAGTTGATGTGATATACTTAGATTTTGCAAAGGCATTTGATACAGTGCCACATGAGAGATTAATGCACAAAATTAAGGGACTGGGAATAGCTGAAAATGTTAGCTCATGGATAAATAACTGGATAAAAGATAGGGAGCAACGAGTAGCAGTAAATGGATCATACTCAGATTGGACAAAGGTAATCAGTGGCGTCCCCCAGGGATCAGTACTGGGCCCTGTTCTTTTTAATATTTTTATAAATGACTTGGAGCAAGGATTAAATAGCGACATCTCTATTTTTGCAGATGATACTAAGTTAAGTAAGGTCATTAGGTCAGAGCAGGATGAACTCTCTTTGCAAAGGGATTTGCTAAAATTAGAACTATGGGCAAGTGAATGGAAAATGAGATTTAATACGGAAAAATGTAAGGTTCTACATTTTGGAAGTAAAAATAAGCAGGCTATGTATTTTTTAAATGGGACAAGACTTAGCCAAACACAGGAGGAAAGGGATTTGGGAGTAGTAATAGATAACAAGCTAAAGATGAGTGCACAATGCAGGGCAGCGGCTTCAAAGGCTAATAAGATACTAGCATGTATTAAAAGAGGCATTGATTCAAGGGAGGAAAGCATAATTCTGTCATTATATAAAGCCCTGGTAAGACCTCACCTTGAGTTTGGAGTGCAGTTCTGGGGACCGATTGCTAAAAAAGATATTGCAGAACTAGAAAAAGTTCAGAGAAGGGCCACAAAGCTAATAAGGGGATTGGAGAAATTAACCTATGAGGAGAGGCTAGCCAAACTGGGTCTGTTCTCTTTAGAAAAAAGGCGCTTGAGAGGTGACATGATTACTTTATATAAATATATTCAAGGCCCATATACAGAGATGGCAGAAGCTCTTTTTATTCCAAGAAAATTGGTTCTGACAAGAGGTCATAATTTAAGGTTGGAGGAAAGGAGATTTAATCTCCTGCAACGGAAACGTTTTTTCACTGTAAGAGCAATAAAATTGTGGAACTCATTACCAAAGGAGGTAGTGAATGCCAATACCATAGATACATTTAAAAATAGTCTGGATAAATTTCTGTATATAAACAAAATTCATGGATATGATTGCTAGTATTAAATGGGTCACATTTTAATGGGGTTATTTAAGCTTAACTGGAGCTTTTTGTAAGTATTTTAGATTTGTATAGGTTGAACTCGATGGACTTCAGTCTTTTTTCAACCTTATCTACTATGTTACTATGTTACTATGTTTGGACCAATTCGGTTTAAAATCTATGGATTCAGAGTTTTGTCTCTCAGGGGTACAGAATAAGATTCAGAGTAAGACCGCCTGTGAGAAGATTTTTTTCTCTCACAAATTCCAGCAAACCCAGTAAAGGCTCAGGCTTTCCTGAAGTGTGTTTCAGACCTAGAGTTATCACGGGTAATCATGCCAGTTCCGTTTCAGGAACATGTTCTGGGGTTTTATTCAAATCTATTCATTGTCCCAAAGAAAGAAAATTCATTCAGACCAGTTCTGGATCTGAAAATTTTGAATCGTTATGTAATAGTACCAACTTTCAAAATGGTGACTATAAGGACTATTCTGCCTTTTGTTCAGCAAGGGCCTTATATGTCCACAATAGACTTACAGGATGCATATCTTCATATTCTGATTCATTCAGATCATTATCAGTTTCGGAGATTCTCTTTTCTAGACAAGCATTACCAATTTGTCGCTCTTCCTTTTGGCCTAGCGACAGCTCCAAGAATCTTTTCAAAGGTTCTCGGTGCCCTAGTCTCTGTAATCAGAGAACGGGGTACTGTGGTGTTTCCTTATTTGGACGATATATTGGTACTAGCTCAGTCTTTACATTCTGCAGAATCTCACACAAATCAACTAGTGTTGTTTCTTCAAAAACATGGTTGGAGGATCAATTTACCAAAAAGTTCCTTGATTCCTCAGACAAGGGTCACCTTTTTAGGTTTCCAGATAGATTCAGTGTCCATGACTCTGTCTCTAACAGACAAGAGACGATTAAAATTGGTTTCAGCTTGTCGGAACCTTCAGTCTCAATCATTCCCTTCAGTAGCTATGTGCATGGAAGTTTTAGGTCTCATGACTGCAGCATTGAACGCAATCCCCTTTGGTGCAGGGATTATACAAGGATATCACAATTAATGTCCTTAAATCCCAATGTTCGACTGTCTCTGACTTGGTGGTTAGATCACCATCGTATAGTTTTAGGGGCCTCTTTGATTCGTCCAACCTGGACTGTGATTACAACAGATGCGAGTCTTTCAGGTTCGGGAGCTGTTTTGGGATCTCTGACAGCACAAGGGGTTTGGAAATCTCAAGAGGCGAGATTACCAATCAATATTTTTAAACTCCATGCAATTTTCAGGGCTCTTCAGGTTTGGCCTCTGTTGAAGAGAGAACTGTTCATTTGCTTTCAGACAGACAATATCACAGCTGTGGCATATGTCAATCATCAGGGTGGGACTCACAGTCCCCTAGCTATGAAAGAAGTATCTCGAATATTTTTTTTGGTGGAATCCAGCTCTTGTCTAATTTCTGCGGTACATATCCCAGGTGTAGACAATTGGGAAGCAAATTATCTCAGCCGTCAGACTTTACATCCTGGGGAGTGGTCCTTCCATCCAGATGTGTTTTCTCAGATTGTTCAGATGTGGGGTCTTCCATAAATAGATCTGATGGCTTCTCATCTAAACAAGAAACTTCCCAGGTACCTGTCCAGCTCCAGGGATCTTCAGGCGGAAGCAGTGGATGCGTTGACACTTCCTTGGTGTTGCCAACCTGCTTATATTTCCCCGCCTCTAGTTCTTCTTCCAAAAGTGATCTCCAAAATCATCATGGAACAATCGTTTGTGTTGCTGGTAGCTCCAACATGGCCTCACAGGTTTTGGTATGCAGATCTTGTTCGGATGTCCAGTTGCCAACCTTGGCCTCTTCCATTAAGGCCGGATCTTCTGTCTCAAGGTCCGTTTTTCCATCAGGATCTCAAATCATTAAATTTGAAGGTATGGAAATTGAACTCCTAGTGCTTAGTCATAGAGGTTTCTCTGACTCAGTGATTAATAGTATGTTACAGGCTCGTAAATCTGTTTCTTGAAAGATTTATTATTGAGTTTGGAAGACTTATATTTCATGGTGTTCTTCTCATAAATTCTCCTGGCATTCTTGCAGAATTCCTAGAATTTTACAGTTTCTTCAGGATGGTTTGGATAAGGGTTTGTCTGCAAGTTCCTTGAAGGGACACATTTCTGCTCTTTCTGTCTTATTTCACAGAAAGATTGCTTAGCTTCCTGATATTCACTGTTTTGTACAGGCTTTGGTTCGTATCAAGCCTGTCATTAAATCAATCTCTCCTCCTTGGAGTCTTAATTTGGTTTTGAAGGCATTACAGACTCCTCCATTTGAGCCTATGCATTCTTTGGACATTAAAATACTTTCTTGGAAAGTGTTGTTCCTTTTGGTCATCTCTTCTGCTAGAAGAGTTTCTGGATTATCTGTTCTTTCTTGTGAATCTACTTTTCTGATTTTTCATCAGGATAAGGCGGTTTTGCGGACTTCATTTAAATTCTTGCCTAGGGTTGTGAATTCTAACAACATTAATAGAGAAATTGTTGTCCCTTCCTTGTTTCCTAATCCTAAGAATTCTTTGGAGAAATCCTTACATTATTTGGATGTGGTAAAATCTTTGAAATATTATGTTGAAGCTTCTAAAGATTTCAGGAAGTCTTCTAGTCTATTTGTTATTTTTTCTGGTTCTAGGAAAGGTCAGAAGGCTTCTGCCATTTCTTTGGCATCGTGGTTAAAGCTTTTTATTCATCAAGCTTATTTGGAGTCGGGTCAAGCCCAGCCCCGCCTCAGAGAATTACAGCTCATTATACTAGGTCAGTCTCCACTTCGTGGGCTTTTAAGAATAAAGCTTCAGTTGATCAGATTTGCAAAGCAGCAACTTGGTCTACTTTGCATACATTTACTAAATTCTACCGTTTTGATGTATTTGCTTCTTCGGAAGCAGTTTTTGGTAGAAAAGTTCTTCAGGCAGCTGTTTCAGTTTGATTCTTCTGCTTATGTTTTATTTTTTTTCATTTCATGAGAATAAATTTATATTTTGGGTTGTGGATTATTTTTTTCAGCGAAAAATGTTTTTTTTATCCCTCCCTCTCTAGTGACTCTTGCGTGGAGTTCCACATCTTGGGTATTGCTATCCCATATGTCACTAGCTCATGGACTCTTGCCAATTACATGAAAGAAAACATAATTTATGTAAGAACCTACCTGATAAATCCGGAAGGAAAGGAATTTTTCTGGTAAGCATAAATTGTTTTTTTGAGCATAAATTAATGCTTAACACCTTTCCATTAATTAAACTCAGCTCTGTCCTGAGTAACTGAGTATTTTACAATTACCAACAATATGCAAATCTATTAAAAATCAGGGAGTCACATAAATATAAATTTATGTAAAAGTAATTAGCAGTCAATTTAATTAACAAAAAATCAGCTTAAAAGACAACACTCCCTGTTATATTCTAATTTGTTACAAAAACTACAAATTGCAGAACAAGTACATAAAACTCACCCTCATAATGCAGATAATTTCAATTCTTTACAGCAAAACAGAAATAATTTTTTAAAAATTATCTCGCAAAAAAAATAATTAATTGAATAATATAAAAAAAAATGGTACACTTTTGGCCAAAAATTTAAAAGAAAATACCCTAGTTAATTATAAATCTGCTTAGGAAAATCACTATCACAATAGCAGTCAGTTTATAATAGAAAATTGTAGAAAGTAGAACTATGAATTATATTATCTCATGTCTCAGAATTATATGATTTCCACAAAGTACATAAAGAAATATATTGCCAAATTTACCCAAACAGATCATCATTATTTTGATTATTCTGAGGTCTCTATATAAATCTAGGAAGTTATTTCAACAGTTAAAGATTTACCAAAGCCCAGACCCAGATAACTGACACATTTAGCTCCACATCTGCGAACTGTTTCATACCATAGATACAGTAACACTGTTCTCTGAGAAGATGCTAAAGGCCCAAATTGTAGTGCTGCTTAAAAAGGTGAAACCTCCTAGCTCCCACAATAATTTAAAAAATGTTAAGATTTAATCTTACTCAGTGTTTTTCATGTAGATTAAGCAAGTTACAAAGGTGAGAGATAACACTATAGGAGCTGTACAACTTATTCAACATGCCTGAAAATAACCAATACTCCTATTGTAATGCTGGTTACTGACAGAAAAAAGCTTTTGATAGAATAAGATGGAAATTTGTATTAAGTATTCTGAAACACTAGTGTGTGTCCTCAATTTATAAACCATGCACAAATTTTTCCCTTAGCAAGGGATGGTGGTATCCTGTCTTGACAAATTCTTTATAATTAACTGAACTAGGTAAGGATACCCCCTTTCTCTCTAACTCTAGTCATCCTTACAATGGAAGTCTTGGCAATGAAAATATAAATGACCTTGTAACATTGCCAAACGCTTCTAAAATAGCCACCTATTAGTGGTGCAAATTGCCCAAATCGGGATTTAAAACAAAATTATTATAAATGAGCATTTTTCCCTCCAGTAGGTCACAGTCTTCTTTGGCTGCGTGTTTGGTTTGTAAGCAACAACTATTACCTTTCTGATTGCTTTACTTTACTATCTTACTTTTGTATACATAGTGCCATCAGAATTAAAAAAAAAATTATATATATATATATATATATATATATATATATATATATATATAAACTAACTATAGTTTGCAGGAATAAGCTGTATTATGGCATGTGTATTGCCTAAATGGCATAAGCTATATTGTTGTTTACACTTGGTCCCATTTCCTCTCCGTGTTGTCTCATTTTGCAAATGCAAATATACAAATATTACAAAATCCAAACCTTTTCCAGTCCCAAACAGTTTGGATAAAAGGTTTTGTACCTATATCAGTCTCATCTCCTTCCATATCTTTACTCCATGGTAGGAAGAGAGTAAAAGTTTTGCTAAATTCACATCTTTGTGCCCTTATAAAATACAAAATGTTGCTTTCACCAAAATATCTAGGTGCTGCTGTGTCAGCGAATTCAAAAATACTTTTTACACATTTTGCTTTTAATAGAGTAATTCAAAAGTGTCAAACATTTAGAACACATTTCACTGACTGAGTACTGGGGAGAAGGGGTACATAAAAGTATCACTATCTTAACCATCTCGCAGGGAGGAAGATTAAAAAAAAAGGAAGAGAGGGTGTCCATGGACAGAGACGCCCATTGTGCAGCATCCAGTGAACCACAAAAAGATCCCTATCATATATTACACTATGATTTTGTGAATCTTAACGTTCAGTGGGCACTCAAGGGGCTTATCAAATATACTGTCACCAGGTTAACTGCACAATTATTCTGAAAAATGTAGGGGCATCGTTCAGGGCCGTATTGGGCAGCCGGGATACTGGGAAGAATCCCGGTGGGCTGCCGGCAGCTCAGCTGGGCTGGCTGCTGCTGTGTATAAATTATATTTTTGCTTGCAGCTTTGCTCGCTAAGTTTGCGATATTGCGGCCACCCACCGACAGGTAATCAGTCCCTGCTGTTACACTGACTTAACCCCCACTAAGGCTGCAGCACACTGTGTAGTACTAGTAAAAAATTGTTATTAAACTTATTTAAGTTACATTATTAACCCCCTCTCCGCTGCCTCCGCAAGTTAATTAACCGGCCGCCGGTGCTAACCCTAAGACCTTACCGATATAAAGCCAGCCATCTTAGCTAAATTATATAGAGTGAATCTATCATCATCATAATTTCACTCAGACTGTGACTGAGTCTGTGTCTGTCTCTCACACAGTCACAGGCTCAATCTCAGTCTGTCTGTCACAGCAGTGTGTGTCACTCACTGAGGGCCAGGGCCTGGGCCACACTGGCTGGGCCGCCAGAGGGAGGAGGAGGACTCGGTATTCAGGAATCCTCATATGAGGGCCGGGTCAGATGGGGCGGGCCGGGGCTGTGATGTCATGACAAGTGTGAGTTGATGACTTCACTGATGTTCTCACCACCGCCCCACATGACATAGTGGAGGGAGCCTCAGCCTAGAAGCGGTGCGTTGCAGTGTCAGTGAGCACTGAGCTCAAGCATGCCTTGTGGGGTCACGTTTGACACAGGAGTGGACAGTGGCAGAGCCAGTAGGGACACTGAACTGAAGAGACGGCAGGACCGGCGGCAACTTTGGGCAGCAGGCATTGGCAAGCAGAGCAGAGGCAGGCAGCAGGCACATCATTATTCGGTTCAAGTCTGAAGATCATCATGTATGTAGTATAATTTTTTTTATATTAGGTTTTCCCATAAGACAGGTATTTTTGCATTAAAACCATTGTAGTGCAACAGGGTACATCTTAACCTAAAGCTTACACTTTGAGCCCGTACGGCACAGATACACAGAGAGCATAACATAACATACATAGTCCATACAAGCTCTATGGTAGAAAAAATGTATATATTTTAAAACAATACACTATGTGATTGGGACTCTATGAAAGCAATTATATTAATTATTATTGTGAAGTTGTGAACAGATTGTTATACAAGTTAGTGACTGTCTGTGTGAAGTCTAGTAGAAGACATACTGACCGTGTCAAAAATGTAAAAATATGGCAGACTGTTTTATATAAGCATAGCATCTACACTTCATGCAGATATTCATTATGGTGGAGATATATTTATTCATAGAGTTTTTACTTGGAGCATTTTTGCAAAAGCAGGTGTTGGGCTACATTCTCTCTATTATTTAGAGAATTTATCCCAACACCTGCTTTTGCAAAAATGCTCCAAGTAAAAACACTATGAATAAATATATCTCCACCATAATGAATATATGTAATATGCATGAAGTGTAGATGCCATGCTATATAAAACAGTCTGCCATATTTTCTGTGCCACCAGCTCGCTCGCCACTCAATTATTACTCAATTATTGTTCGTAGCATACTGACAGAGACAGTGTCTGACACATACTTACTTTCATGTGTGATTCTGAATAAAACTAAAAGAAAAAAAAAAGGATTTTCCAGAATTCCAGATGCCTGGATATGTTAATTTTAATTACTGCAGTTTTGTTACTTCATGTGCATGAATCAATTTATTGGTGTTTAAACATTATCTTCATGTTGATTGCTGCAGACTGATGTGTGTGTTATGACCAGGGGGCCGGATTGGGCCATGAGCTGAAAGGGGGCGGGGCTGAGTTGGAGGGGGCTGGGCCGGGCCATACACATTTCCAGGGCTGGTCTGATTTCCCAGTCCGGCCCTGGCATCGTTCCGGATACTACCTTAACGGTCAAAATAAAAAATCCTCCTGACAAACAATTGTCTGTATACGTTCCCACAAATACCACAGTTAGGTACTAAAACAGTACTCAGACAGGATAAGGTAGTATCCAAAAAAATATATAGGCATAATATGTCAGATCCCATTATACAGTACCTAATTATAAGACACACATTAATTTATCACCTAACAGTCTTTTTACAACTTTTCCAGTGCAACTGCCATAGTGTAAGTACCTCAGTCCCATACTGCAACTTATGCTCCATAAATTAGTTCCAAATGTCACCATTTACTATAAAAAGTGGTATTTAAAAAAGCTATTGCTGTCACAAACTCTTTGGTATAGTTTCTCTTCTCTATGGGGAAGTAAGTTTTAACACAGACCATACTTTAGGAAGTACACACAGGAGGTATCTTGTTAACTGCACCACAGATTTAGCTTTCAGGATATACATTTTCACTGTTTTCAACTTTTCTCATGTAAATGCAGTTAGGTTCTGCCATTTTATTAATTAAAGTTGTACCCCTTAATCATCTGCTGCATTTAATGAGATAACTGGAAATGTGATAGTAAAGTAACCTGTTTCCATCTTAATGGGAGGAGAGTCCACTGCTTGTGAGAAATATGAACCTGGCCACCAGGAGGAGCCAAAGGCTTAAATACCACCAAGCTGTGGAGGACTCTGATATGTTAGAGGATACTCCCTCTTTAGCTAAACCTATTAACTGTGTATAATGTAGTTCCGGTCAAACTGCCAACACAACTCTGTTCCACATGCTTTGACAATATTGCTATATCAAAAAAGAATAAAGTATTTAGTACGACTGAGCCGTCCACCTCTTAGTGTTCTCCGCCCCACGAGGTACGTTCCCTACAATCATCTCGGATTACACAAGCAGTTCCCAAGGGCACTACTAATCCTCCCTCTGGAGGGGCCCTTTGGCCTCCAGACTTCGCCGATCAGTTGCAGACGGCCGTTTCTACGGCCATAAATGCGATGCCTCGTCCTACTAAGCGCAAGCGGAAGGTACGGCACTGCTATCCGTCTCAGGGGTCTTCGACTCCACTGGATGTCTCAGACAGATTATGCGCTGAGGACGACGACTTCGACTTATCAGAGAATGTCGCTTCTGGGTCGGAATCGGCTACTTCTAGGCCTTGCTACGCTGGAGGTTCTAGAACCGAAACTCCCGGAGGAACCTTTGATCCCTAAACTGGATAGGATTTACGAGGACAGGGTAGTGCCCCAGGCCTTCCTGGTTCCTATCAAAATGGTGAACATTAGTAAGAATGAATGGGAGAAACTGGGTTTGCCCTTTTCTCCCTCGTCTTCTTTTAAGAAGCTTTTCCCCATTCCGGACGCGCATCTTGAACTGTGGGGAACCATCCCTAAGGTGGATGGTGCTATCTCCACGCTCGCTAAGAGAATGACCATTCCGCTTGAGGATAGATCCTCTTTTTAGGAACCCATGAATGATAAGATGGAGTCCATGTTGCGGAAGATGTTCCAACTGGCAGGGTTAGTTTTCCAACCGTGCGGCAGTGGCTGCGGTGGCTGATGCGGCTACCTACTGGTGTGACGCACTATCAGCAATGGTGGAGGTGGAGACTCCCCTCGATGAGATTCTGTATCGAATCAAAGCCCTAAGGGTAGCGCATTCGTTTATTTGTGATGCTAACATGCAGATTATTCGCCTGAATGCTAAGACATCAGGGTTTTCTATTTTAGCCCGCAGGGCTCTGTGGCTAAAGTCGTGGTCTGCTGACATGACGTCTAAGTCTCGCTTGCTTTCCCTACCATTCAAGGGGAAGGTTTTGTTTGGCCCGGGCCTGGATTCTTATTATATATATCTTCACGGGTGACAAGAGTTCCTTCTTACCACAGGATAAGAAAAACAAACCTAAGGGATCTACTTTTCGTCCCTTTCGTGCGGACAAGTCTCATTGCCAGCAGCCTTCCGCAAAATCTGAGCAATCCAAGGGATCTTGGAAGCCAGCAAACTCTTGGAACAAGTCCAAGCAGAATAAGAAGACCGCAGAGTCAAAGTCGGCATGAAGGGGATGGCCCCTGACCCATCCTTGGACCAGGTAGGGGGCAGACTATCTCCTTTTTGCGGAGGCCTGGAGGGTAGACGTTACAGACCCTTGGGTCCTGGAGGTCGTCACCCAGGGGTACAGGATAGGTTTCAAATCGTATCCGCCCAGAGGCAGGTTCCTCCTGTCAAACATTACTTCAAGACCAGAAAAGAGAGACACCTTCCTGGGGTGTGTGAGGGATCTCTCATCTCTCGGGGTAATCGTCCCAGTCCCTCCGGCAGAAAGAGGTCTGGGGTATTATTCAAACCTTTTCGTGGTCCCAAAGGAGGAGGGCACGTTTCGTCCAATTCTGGACCTAAAGGCCCTAAACAAGTTTATGTCGGTTCCATCGCTCAAGATAGAGACGATCAGGTCAATTTTGCCCCTGGTTCAAGAGGGGCAATTCATGACGACTATAGACCTGAACGATGCTTACCTTCATGTTCTAATCCACAAGGATCACTTCAAATTTCTTTGGTTCGCCTTCCTGGACCAGCACTTCCAGTTTGTTGCCCTTTCGTTTGGTCTGGCGACTGCCCCAAGAGTCTTTACAAAGGTTCTGGGAGCTCTTCTCGCAGTAGCGAGAGCCAGAGGGATTGCAGTGGCACCGTATCTGGACGATATCTTGGTCCAGGCTCCGTCCTACAGTCTGGCGGAGGATCACTCGAGAGCTCTTCTCCTTCGGTCCCACGGGTGGAAGATAAACAAAGGAAAGAGTTCATTGGTCCCCAGCAACAGGGTGGAGTTCCTGGGTACGATAATAGATTATTTGCCTCCGCCTGGTGGCCAGGTTCTTATTTCCCACAAGTGATGAATGAAGCAGTGGACTCTCCTCCCACAGATGGAAATGTAATTATCAGGTAAGCATAATTTAGGTTTTTTGGAGCATAAAATGAGATCCTGATTCGGGAACTGAAAATCAAAGTATTAAACAGCCTTTTTTTTATGATATATTGTTTAATATTGCCTGTGATTTTGTAGGTGGTCCTCTTATCAGTCTTACTGTAACTGGCATTACATATTACAAGCAGTCATTTGAGAACAGGATGTTGACATTACACAAATTACTAAATTGTGTCGCTTGTATAATAATAAAATGATTTGCTTCTTTCATAGAGCATTGTGAGTTTCCACGTAAAAATGACTATTTAACCATTACTGACAGCTTTGAACATTGTGTTCTTTGTACCTCACTTACTATGTTTTCTGTGAATCTAATTACATAAGAAATAAGTATTTTTTAAAATTTGCTAAAAATACAAGCAGTGAAACAAACCTTAAAGGAACATACTAATGAAAAATTAAATTCTCTATCTCTTTCGTAAAATGAGTCCATGAGTCATCACATGTGGGATTAAAGTCCAGTCCCACAAGATGAGGCATTACAACCCACACAACAGAACTTTAAATATCCCCACTTTCCCACAATTCCTTGCATCCAGCTAAGGGTGATGGGGAAACTTAAAGGGACACTGAACCCAAATTTTTTATTGTATGATTCAGATAGAGCATGCAATTTTAAGCAACTTTCTAATTTACTCCTATTATCAAATTATCTTCATTCTCTTGGTATCTTTATTTGAAATTCAAAAATGTAAGTTTAGATGCTGGCCCATTTTTGGTGAACAACCTGGGTTGTTCTTGCTGATAAATAAATAAATGTATCCACCAATGAACAAGTGCTTTCCATGGTACTGAACCAAACAAATAGCTTAGATGCCTTCTTTTTCAAATAAAGCTAGCAAGAGAATGACGAAAAAATGATAATAGGAGTAAATTAGAAAGTTGCTTAAAATTGCATGCTCTATTCATGAAAGAAAAAATTTGGGTTCAGTTTTCCTTTAAAGTGCTGATTTACATGTTGATTGAAAGGGATTCTTGCATTATCTCCTCTAGAGGTGTGTACAGGAGTACAACTTGCAGTTAGAGTAATTCTCCTTTTAAACATGTGTCACTAGCCTGCCTCATGTGTTGCTAGGATTCACCCTTTAACCTCCTACTGTTGGCCTTGTCTATGTACTCATAAACCAGATCCTGTGTGTGTGCATACTATATAGGATGCACTATTCTAATGGAAGCAGGTCTCCTGCAGCTTGGTAAGCACAGTAGAGTGAGTGCTGACAGGTAAGTAGGTGCTTGTACACACATAGCCCCCCGGGCTGTTAGCATAAACATGTACACATAAAATTGAGGTACTGTATCTTTAAAAATTTCATTTCAGGTTTTAGCACCTCATTCTCAGCAGGTTTTCAGATGATCAGTAACATTTCTGAAACTGGAGAGCTCATGTTCAGAAGTTTCTGAAGACCTCAGGAGTTACATTTTTCCATGTAAAACAGATGGTGGCCATCTTTGCTGACACACTGCTATTTCTCCTCAGACCCTTAGAGTGGTAAGCACCCTTAATAACAAGAGATTAGCATACATTTATGTTAACTCTTTATTGCGGATGTTAACAATTTATGTGCTGCTATCTATTTTTAGATTCTTACCTGTCCTTTTCTAAATCTTAATGGGGAAAAAATGGTTCAGTATGTCTTAGGACATATTGCTCATCCCTTAGACGGGCAGTCTTCTGACAATTTAACCCCTTCTCATATGTGTTTGCTATGAAAGGAAGTTTTGGCGTTTTCCCCCTACTTAGCTTTTGTAACCATGTGCTGAGTCTGTGTCTACTGTTGGACAGGGTCATGGAGGTTTGCATTAGTAGCAGAGTACTCAGGGATTTGTTAACCCCTAGACAGTACTATGGACCTACCTCCTGAATTAAAACATTCACTGTGCAATTTATCAGCTGATGTCTTTCATGCCTCCACCAGTTTAATGCAAACCCATGTAAAGGAAATAAAAAACCTTTGCAGTACCTGGGCTTGTGTGGGACATCCCTAAGGAGCAACACCTCTTGGTACCCTGTAGCCTCCAGGAGTACAATTGAATTAGAATCCACCCCCTCAACTGAGGATGATTATTCAGAAAGTTTTATCAGCATTCAGAAGTTTTTAAAACTAGCATCCTTTTTACTGTAATTATTTTTCAAAAGCCAGCAACAATTTGCCTTATTTGGGGGAGCCAATTTGGGCTTTAGTGTCCACAGACAACCAGGCTTATTGTCACTGTTATAAAGTTGTTATATATATGCATTGTTTTGCAGTTATCTGATGAATCCAATTAGGGAAATATTTGTAGCTGAGTTATCCTTGAAAACTCAGTAGGGTACATTTCAAGTTTTGATTATTAGAAAATGCTAATTTTTCAGAACTAAATTACATTAATAGAGAGCACAATAGATAATGAAATCTTGCAAAGTTGTTTCATTACTTAGAACTAAACATTTTATATAAAAACCTTAGTGTTTACTGCTCATTTTAACGCATCCCCATAAAAGCTGCCTTCCCAGTTCTTGATGCCGTTTCTGAGCTAATTAGCAAGGAATGTAACTAACCAGACCCACCCTTTGTTCCCTTTTCCAAAATTCAAAAACATGTTTCCTTTACCTTATGAACAATTGATGGTATGGGAGATTATTCAAAACATGGACAGTGCTATTTCCACCTTGGCTAGGCGGACTACAATTCCCTAAGAGGACACTATCTCTTTTAAGGACCTGATTGGCAGAAAACTTTAAGGTTTCATCAGGAGATCCTTTTAAATGACAGGCTATATTTTTCATCCAGCTGTTAGTGTAGCCTGTATATCTGCAGTTACTGCCATATGGTGTAACAACATCTCTGACCGTATTTCCCAAGAAGCATCCCTTGATGAAATTCGAATTGCTTGAGGTTGGACAAGACTGCAAGCAGTTTCATTTGTGATACAGCTGTTAAAATAAGTCATGTTGATATGGTATATTTAAAAGCAAATGTCTTTCCCTCTCATTTCAGGAAAAGATCTTGTTTGGACCTGGACTAGATGCTATAGTCGCTGGAGGTAAAGGAGCTTTTCTACAAGACAAAAATGCTAAGGACAGGGTTAAGTCCTGTAGAATATTTCACTTTTCTGGTTATTTCAAGAGGCAAAGATACTACACTTCAATGTCTCAGAAGTCAGACACCTCCAAGTCCACTTGAAAGCCTGGTTCCTCTTGGTCTAAGCCAACACAGACCAAAAAAGCCTGCCCCTTTCAAATCAGCATAAAGGTGCTGCCCCAAACCTAGACTCAGTTCTGGTGGGGTACAGACTGAACCTTTTTCAGGAGGCATTGGAAAAATCCATTCAAATTTCTTGGGTACTTAAAATAATTTCTATGGGGTACCACATAGGCTTTCGGATTCTCCCTCCTTAAGGAAGATTCCTCCTGTCTCATGTTTCGAAAGATACTTTAAAGGCCAGAGCTTTCTTGGCATGTGTAACAGAGCTAGAAACCATCTGGGTGATTACTCTAGACCCCTTGGGGGAACAGATTCAGGAGTCCTATTCAAACCTTTTCATTAAAGTTTCAACTTTTAAATGGAAACTTTTCACACTATATTACCTTTAGTGTAGCAGGGTCAATTTATGTCTACCATAGACTTGAAAAATGCTAATTTGCATATCCCAATTCACTGGGATCATAAAAAAAATCTCTTATTTGTCCTTGTAAACTGACAATACCAATGTGTGCTGCTTTCATTGTTGTCTGTCAGAAGCACCAAGAATCTTCTCGAAGGTTCTCGGAGCCCTTTTGTCTGTAGTGAGGACACCGCAGTAGGTCCTTACCTAGATGACATTTTGGTACAGGCTGCTTATTTTCAGATGTCTCAGGAACATACAAATACAGCTCTTCAGTTCCTTTTTTTCCGATAAACCAGAGTTGCCTTTCTGGGCTTCATTATACACCCTATAGCAATGAGACATCTCTCACAGATGCTCAGACTCAAATATCATAAGCCCTGTGCTTTTCTTAACAAACTCTTCTTCCTACACTGTTTAATGCATAGAAGTAGTTGATCTCAAGATAGGGGGCGGGGCTTTAGATATAGTACTTTTTGCCAGATTCAACTTACGTTTCTTTGCAGCTTAAAATGCAACAGAGAAATGGAGAGTACAACAATCTATTGCATAAGATATTTTTAGACATTCTCAAGCTTAGTGGCAGGCTCACCAATCATCGATTCAGGGAGCCTCATTTCTCTGTCCAAATTGAGTAGTTATTTCCTCGGGCGCCAACCAGCTTGGTTAGGACGTAGTGTGAGGCTCCCAAAAAGTGCATGGAGTGTGGTCTCTTCTGGAGCTGAGGTGACCTATCAACATATTGTAACTCCATGCAATGTGCAGGGCTCTCCATAGTTAGCCCCCATTACAACAGCAGTCTTTTCTGAGGTTTTAGTCATACAATGTCTTATATCAATCACCAAGTTGGTACAAGATGGACCTTAGCAATGAAAGAGGTAACCCACATTCTGACCCAGGCAGAACGCTATCATTGCATTATTTCAGCAATTCACATTCCTGGTGTGGAGAACTGGGAAGTGGACTTCCTCAGTCATCAGTACCTTCACCCCGGCAAACTGTCCTTGAATTAGAATGTATTCTGCCCTATTGTGAATAGTAACTAATACTAGACTTTTAGTATCTTCTTAATTTTTTGGTATGTTCTTTACTTATCTACCATACAATGGATTTGTTTACCTTAGCTGATATTTATATCTAAGTATTCAAAAACATAAGCTGAAACAAATCAAGAAAACTTAACATTCTTTTACAGAACTTTTTTATGATTTGTGAGAAGTTGAGAATTTGGTAGTAATTATTATGTCTGTCTTGCTTTCCTTGAGTCATTTAGTTTCCCATATTCAGGGCACTTCATCAATGATGGTGTTTTAAATTGTGCATGTAGTCTCTGCTTCTTTTTCATAGTAGTGATATCTGTAAGTCTTCAAATAAGCAGTAGTTTTTTTTCTGACAAATGTATTTTTTTCTCCCATTTCACGTGACAGACATCAGAATATCACAGACTACTATATGTATACCCTGTGAGCTTCTGCACATGCTCAGTAGGATCTTGTTCCCCAGAAAGTGTGTTCTAAAAAAGAATGTGCAAAATTTTATAATGGAAGTAAATTGGAAAGTTTTCTGAAACTGCATGTTCTAACTGAATCATAAAAGTTTATTTTGACTTGAGTGTCCCTTTAAAGGGACATAATACTCATATGCTAAATCACTTAAAAACTGATGCAGTATAACTGTAAAAAGCTGACAGGAAAATATCACCTGAGCATCTCTATGTAAAAAAGGAAGATATTTTACCTCACGATCTCCTCAGCTCAGCAGAGTAAGTTCTGTGTAAAAAGTTATATTCAGTTACTGCCCAGCTGCAGGTTAAAAAAATGAAGAAGGGCGCATGTCTGGACAGCGATCTGAATTGGTCGCACTTTCTAGGGCTCCGGCTGATTATCTTTTAATCCGCCGGTTAAACCATCTGAGGCATCACAATATACTGTGAAGTCTAACATATTATATTCACAGCTGTGTGCGTGAAACTGGAACTTTGAATCAGACATAGAGGACCTGGCGTGGCTGCGGCACATAACAGGTGGCGCTTCCCCCTCGGCTAGCCGAGGTACTCCATCGTATTTAATATCAATCTCCTAACGGAATAAGGAGGGAAGAATATTACTGCGATATAATTATGGCATACCGATACGCTACAACCGATCTTAATATGGCGGATGAAGCAGATCCATGCGGAATCATTAGCACACAATGGCAAAGACTTGAGGCCCTATTTCAGCGTCTCATAGACAAGGTTCCACAAGACTTCCTAATGAACCGCTATCGAACGGAAGGCAAAACTCAAATAAACTCCAACTATATACCGAAGGCAGACATCCCTAAACCATGCAACCAAAGGAATGGGCCTGGACACGTGGAAACAGAGTCTGTAGTGGAACAGAGACCGCAACATATTAAAGCATCACCTAACAGCCCACAGATAGCAGATATAACAGAGGTAAGCACTCTGATCTCAAATTCAATGGCCAGCACTTACGGCTCAACACAGAAAAGATATTCGGAGAGCAGAGGATTCCAGACAGTCTGCTTCACAAAATAACGTGAATCCCTCAAGTTCAGTCTTATGTGTATTCCAATTCAGACCTTTCTGCATTACAGACTGCCTGTTAAATCCTTATTTAAACAAAGGTTTGGGTCAGAAATTACGCAATCTGTAATGCAATGTGACAATATATTTTGTGCTAAATTGTATTTATCCAGCTGCTATTGAACTGATTTATTTTATCCTGTAGTGTTTTATAGTTACCATTAAACATTATTATCTTTATATAGTGCCTGTTTTTTTACAAGTGTATGTACACCCCTACTAATAATTGAGTTCAGGTATTTCAGCCAAACCCATTGATAACAGGTCTGTAAAATACAGTGCATAGCAATAAAAATCTACATAGACAAACATCGGCAGTACAATGGGTTGTACTGTAGAGCTCAGTGACTTTAAAAGTGGCACTGTCATAGGATGTCACCTTTGTCGCAAGTCAGCTCGTGAAATTTTAGCTCTACTTGATCTGTCCCAGTTAACTGCAAGTGCTATTATTGTGAAGTGGAAGCAACTAAGAGAGAGTGTGAAAAAAAATCCAATTTGGTACATTTAAAATAATACATATGCAAAAGCACACATACAATTAAGTAGGAAACATTTCTGATTATACTTTGACTTGGCTCATACATTTTGGGGGGAAAAATTATGTGATCTGATTATTAGTAGCCTCTCAATAAAATAGGAGTTCCTGGCCATTTATATATTGTCATTTTGTTAATTGCCATTTAGGCAGATGTTTGGTAAATGCTTCTTAGGATTCAAAATAATAATCTCTTCTCCATTCTGATTCTTTTTTTAGGACTGATAAATATAACAAAATATTTTAATGGCTAAACCATTTCGTAATTTGCAGGGCTGTCTATTATGTTAGAAATGTATAAGATAATTATGATTCCATTTTTTAGCCTACCTTTAGTTAGTAGATAACCTGGTTTAAATGGAATGATTTTTTATTTGATTGCTTTATTTTCCTTTTTAGACAGGATATCCTGCTCCAAGTTTTGCTCTTAGGCCTGAGGATGAGTTGGATCGTCTCACTAAGAAGATGCTGTACGATATGGAGAACCCGCCTTCAGAAGAGTACTTTGGTGAGAACTAATTTAAAACGATATCTGTTCTGTTAGAGATGTTAGTGATAATTAAATAATGCAAAAATACTACATGTGCAGAAATCCCCAAAGGTAGTTAAGACAACAAAACTTTTTTTTTTTTAAGGGACATGAAACCCAAAATTTTTATTTCATGATTCAGATAGAGAATACAATTTTAAACAGCTTTCCAATGTACTTCTATTATTTAATTTGCTTCCTTCTCTTGTTATCCTTTGCTAAACGGTTTATCTAGGAAAGCTCAGGAGCAGCAACGAACCTAGGTTCTAGCTGCTGATTGGTGGCTGCATGCATATACCGATTGTCATTGGCTCACCCATGTGTTCAGTCAGCAACCAGTAGTGCATTGCCGCTCATTCAATAAAGCATACCAAGAGAACAAAGAAAAATTGATAAGAGTAAATTAGAGAGTTGCTTAAATTTGCATGCTCTATCTGATTCATGAAAGATAAAATGTGGGTTTCATATCCCTTTAACTGCCTTTAATCTGTTTCTGTCTTGACTCACCCTTGCAATGCTCAATAGAAAGACTGCCACTTTTTTATAGGAGCCAAACAGAAATTCAAAGCTTAAAGGGATTTTAAACCCACATTTTTTCGTTAATGATTCAGATAGAGAATGCAATTTTAAGCAACTTTCCAATTTACTCCTATTATCAAATTTTCTTTATTCTATTGCTATCTTTATTTAAAAAGCAGTAATGTAAAGCTTAGGAGCCGGACCATTTTAGGTTCAGCACCCTTGATAGCGCTTATTGGTTGCTATATTTAGAACCCCACATTTTCATTCGATTATAATACTCCTCTCTTTTGTGCATCATACTATCTTTATGCAAGCAGATTTACTGTAGGAACAACATATTTTCTTTACTTTGTGCCAGGGTGAATTTAATTTAAATCAGTAAGACGGATTAAAGCATTGTTTTCATTTTTAGAGTAATCATTTTTCTGATTATTTTTCCAGTTATATCAGACCATTACTCATTTGGTTATTTATTATTAGCTGTGCACAGATAGATCATTAAAATAAAAAAAACTATTGGGAGGTAAACTATCTACAGTTTATTAGGTTAATCGTTCATATTTGATCAACTTTTCACTTGTACTTTATTGGAAGTAGAATATAATGAATACCTTACTAATAACTATTTAAATAGTTTTATTTAACTAAAACAATAACATTATATTTCATTTTTAATGTTTGACCCTCCCTCCTCACACTTCCTTGTGCAGATCTATTCCACTCCAAACAATCTTCTATTCATTGAGCTTATTGGAAACTTAGTATGTTTTGATCCTGTATACATAGATTTGCAGGGGAACATTGGCATTTAAAGGAACAGTAAAGTCAAAATTAAACTCTCCAGATTAAGAAAAGATGCAGTTTATAACAATTGTCCAATTTCTCATCTAATTTTGCTTTGTTCTATTGATATACAGTGTTGAAAAGCATTCATAGGTAGGCTTATCAGAAATGCACTACTGTGAGCTAGCTGCTTGTCACTGTCTCACCCAATGTGTTCCGCTAGGGCCCAGTAGATAATGTATGTCCTTCAACAAAGGAAACCAAAATAATAAAGCAAATCTGATAATAGAACTAAGGATCCAGGCCAAACTGGCAATGTTTTGGGCTATCAATCCTTAATTATGGCATGATTAAGGGATGATAGCCCAAACTGTTGCCAGTTTGGCCTTGATCCTTATGCTCCAATAAAGACTAAGGGCCTGATGATCTAAAGCTCTCCACTCCACTCTAATACATCTGGCCAGTACCACAAGGTCCCTCAAAGACCTTTAAAAGCGATTCTATTTTTTTTCAAGAGTTTATCTCTCTATGCGTAGTTCTGGATATTTAGGAGAGGCCACCTACATTGCAAAATTAAGCTAAAAAAAAAAAGCTCCTAAAGAGTTTTTGATCATCAGGCCCTAGGAGAGATACATTGTGCTTTGAAAGTCATTTATTCTATAACAAGAATGTTGTTAAACAAAAAGGGACAGTCTCTACTCCAGAAATTATATTGTTTGAAAAGATAGATAATCCCTTTATTACCCAGTTTTGCATATCTAACACGGTTATATTAATATACTTTTTACCTCTGTGATTACCTTATATCTACTCCACTGCAGACTGCTTACTTATTTTAGTTCAAGGACAGACTTGCATTTTAGCCAATCAGTGCTGACTCCTAGGTAACACCACAGGTGTGAGCACAATGTTATCTATATAGCACACATGGACTAACGCTGTGTAGCTGTTAAAAACTGTCAAAATGCAGCCCTCAAGGGTTTAGAAATTAGCATATGAGATTACCTAGGTTTAGCTTTCAACAAAGAATTCCAAGAGAACAAATCTGATTTGATGATAAAAGTAAACTGGAAAGTTGTTTAAAAATTGCATGCCGAATCTGATGAAAGTTTTATTTTGACTAGACTGTCCCTTAAAGAGGGAATGTTTTACCCCTCAGTACTTTGTGCTTGTTAATGCAAGAGTCCAGCCTCTCCCTTCCCTTGACCTTGCAAGTAGCCCCAACATTCTTTTACGGAACTTTATATATCTGGGGGGGGGGGTGTAAACAAATAGCTATATGCAAGGAACAGCACAATAATAAAATGCTGTAAAACAGAGATTCCTCTTTTTGCACCTTTGCGTCCTTTTAAGTGTGTTAGAAGTTCCACTAAGTAAGCCCAAGCCTGCTAAAGTAGTCTCCTCTCAGTCTCTCTCTCTCTCTCTCTCTCTCTCTGTTGAGACTTTATTTAGGAAACGTCCATCTATATTTTTTTTTCACTGAGCAAAAAGGTTTATTTTAGATTTGGATGATTACCTCATTACATTTGTAATCTTTGATTTCCAATTTAGAGTGTTTTTTGGTTGGCTTTTGCTACAAGGATTTTTACTGATGTTCCAGAAGCTACTCTGGTTTATATTTGGCTCCTTTTCTAAATGTAATCCCCATCTAAGTCTCTTTAACCAAACTGGCCTTTTGTCGCTCAACCAAGATAATTCAGGTGCTTCAAATTATTCTTTCCAAAAGCTCTCTTCTGTCATTAGACTAGATTCTTTCCCTGGGGATTATTCTAGACGGGTTTTACTAGAGTATTTTCGGCCAGTGGCAAAGGCTTCCAAGTAGATTTCTTTTGCACAGAATTAGATTGGATTGGATTTGATGGCACGTGTTTTGTATGTACTACCACTTTGCATTGTTTCACATGTCACCTTACAATTAAACCTCTTGTCTCAAAAGGGAACTCTGTACCTTAAAGTGCCATAGAACAGGTTGAGATCTGTGCATATCCTAAAAGGGCTAATCCATTTATAATAGTTTGCATAAAAAAATTGTTTAAAAATTGCTGGCAAGTATTTTAAAATCATTTTCAAAAATAAGCAAAATTAATTACATAGCTAAACTACCTGGAGCAGCTAACTCCACCCCTCTTATCAGTTTTTAGACACAGGTATTATATTTTAACCGAGTTCACAGCTTCTAGGCATGCTCCAGTGGATAATCCATATTCACTTTTGCATTCTACCAAAAGAACAATAAAATTAGGCACAGCTATAGAAGGACATGTGTGAGGGGAGTTAGAGCTTTACAATTCAGAAACTTAAAAGAAAGGGTTAATGTCGAGGCACTGCAGTATAAATTTGCAATTAAAGTACATATTATTATATTTTGTCTCTATCCCAACTTGTTATGTGTCCCTTTAAGCCTGTCTCTGATTTCATCTCAGGTGGTAGGTCTCCTTGGGATTTCTCCCATTCCATTATTTGTTTGAGTGCTCAGAGGAGTAAAATTTTCTTAGATAAATTAACATCTACTTTTTTGAAGGTCTGTAAACTTGCAACAGCTAAGGCACATAATACGGTTTGAATCACCTTTGGCTGGTGTTATTAACACTGTAGCCTCCAAAATGGTGTGGCGCTGTGTGTGTTTTTTTTTTTTTTTTCTTCCTCTGAAAGGTTTAAAAAAACTGGCAAACTGTTTCACTTTGTTTTGATGTTAATGAGATTTGATAATTTAATAATTATCTGTCATTTCCTGGAAGTAGTGTTTGAAAAAAAGAACTTGAAAGTATATGTTGATGCTTGACACTGTTTACAAGGCAAAAATAAATTTGTGATTTCAGCCGGCTGTTTTGGACATGAAATTCTATACGTTTATAGGTGCTCTGTAGTCTCCTTTTTTTAGGAATTTGCTAAATAATGTTGGGTTGTAAGTTTGTTTTTATTTATTTTAAAAATGGCCATTGTTTTTTGTTTTTCTTGTTACAAGTGAGACCTAACAATTTTCTTTGACACAAGCAATTCTGTGATTTTCAACTTAAGCACATATTAAAAGAGAAATTGTAGCATTTTTTTACACTAATATGCTGTACAGCTAGGGATGATACTTCTGTTATCACTAATTTACTATATTGCTTTTAGAACTAATAGATCATTATAGATAGGTTGGTTTCCTTACATACACGTCATGAACTTTAAGTTTGTCGGTCATCAAAGCAAACCGTTCCATCAGTTATAATGCAACTCTTTTCCTGCAGCGTTATGTATCAAACCTTTTTTCTTTTCTTTTTAACACTGTTTGTGTCTTTGCCAGATTACCGTCTACACTTACTTATCTTGCATTCATCCATTTCATTTAGTATGGAACCGACAGCTTATTCACTGTTATTATGGCCCATTGATCAAGTAATTGGAAAAGGGCAAATAGGCAGAGGCAGAGCCTGTGATTTGCATGAAATATTTCCAGCCTTGGGTCCATGTAGCATGGTAATTGCTACGTCCACATCGCTGTCAGCTAATAACTATATTAGTCAGAATATGGAAAGCCGGATCTTAGCATATTAAAAGTTGTATTGGAGCAGATAGGCTTTGAATAGAGGGATTTAATTAACCATGTTTGCAGGCTTCCAGGCTTTATGGGAAGTCAAGGAGAAAATGTTTACAGATAATTAAATGAAAGTCCCTTAGGTTAAATGAGGTCACTGTCCTGGTGCATTACCTTTGAACCTCTGTTTTCCATTTTTGCGTAAATGAATGTTCATTTAAATATGATATTTATCTGTAGAGGGAAAACTCTTATTCGGGTTTGTTAGTAAGGCCGATCTTTTAACAGTGCTACTCTAGTAAAACATTAAGCTGAAATAAAGGAAGTGGCTGCACTGACAGTTGTATTGAATGCAGACCGGACTTGATCATAAACAGAGAGGTCAGAATACATGTTCACATTAACAAATAGGGATCATTTCTGTCATCTCCTTAATTTGATTAAATATTGCTGCTCGGATTCAGGGTTTTTTTTTTTGTTTTGTTTTTTATGATTTTCACTCTGGAATTTTATCAGCCTGAAATCTACAATTGCTGTGGCACGGTACAGAGAAAGCTGGAAACAGCACCTCCACATGCAGGTCTCTTTGTAGATCACTGGTTTACAAAGCTGCCCACAGGCCTCCTCAACAGTTGAGATTTAAAGGATTACCTTAGATGAGGTAAAATAACTGTTAATTTCCTAAGATATGGTGAGTCCACGGGATCATCGATTACTGTTGGGAATATCACTCCAGGCCAGCAGGAGGAGGCAAAGAGCACCACAGCAAAACTGTTAAGTATCACTCCCCTTCCCACAATCCCCACTCATTCTCTTTGCCTTCAGTGCAAGGAGGAGGTGAAGTTTTGGTATCTGAATCAAGATTTTATTATTTTGAAAGCCAAAGTAGGTTTGCTCTGATCTTTCCTATCTTGAGAGGGTCTAGCTGTACTCCACGTTAGTCTCTCCAGTAGGGCAGTGATGGCTTTCAAGCAGTTAGGAACTTGTGAGGTGACAAATTGCTGCCCTGATATAGAAAGCCAGAGTAGGTTTACTATGTCCTTTCCTATTTCCACAGGTCTCTGTGAGGAGTGGCTTCCTTTCATGCCGGGTGAGATGTCCTCCTGCCAGACAGTGAAGGGTGCAGGTAAGTGCCATTTTGGTTTCTTCTGGGGAAGAGGCCTGGCACTGAAAATAGGCTGCATTTAACACGGGACTTTAGCATTCCTGAGGCTCAGGAATCATAAGGGCAGGGAGCAGGCACTGTGTGACGTTTAGAGAGATTTGTTTGCTATCAGTGGTTGCTCAGTAATTTTATTTTTAATCCGGTTTTTGAGAGAACCGGTCAGATTCTTGTTTTTTCCCCTTATATTCTATAGAAAAACTTTGGCCAGGGAAACTTTATGCGGTCTGTATAATACACAGTATGGCCGCCGGGTCTGCTTCTGTCATCATAGGAGAGGTGGATCCCTTTCTGAGGCGGCAGTGACTGCTAAAACGCTCGGTTTTTCACTGGGAGGAGGCTTCCGTGATGCAACTAGTTACTGTTTCCTGTGCGATCCTCAAACTTCAACAGTCCTAGAGGCCTGAAGCTGCTGCGATAAGGTATCAGTGTCACAATCCGCTTCGCGGTGCAGATGGGGCAGATAGGCACATCAGCTATATTGCTGAGGTGTAGAGGGCGGCTATAAGAGGTTTTGTTAGGTTCCCTTCGTGTTTAAAGAAAGACTTTGGCCAATCAAAATTATATATTGATTACACTTTTTCCTTAAGGGATTCTAATCACATTGGAATCACTGCCTTGCAGAGACAGTATTCGAATATTGTTTTTTTTTGTGTGGGATACATTTTCTTGCAATATGGACCAAGAGTCTGTGCCGGCTGTAGAGTGCAAGCTCTATTTTGATAACCAAGTGGAACCTCATTTGCCCTTTTGTTCTTCTTGTATTGAGAGAACTTTAATGTACAAAGAGAGTTTTTGTTTCTGAGCCACCATTCTCTCAGGATGATTCTGGTCAAGTAATGCCACAGCCTTCTCCTCAAGTGTCCCAAACTTTATCGTCGTCACATGCAGTGCCCTTCGGTTCCTCAGTCTCCTGGAGGAGTATATTTGCATGCAGAAATTGCTGCCCAGGTATCCTAGCGCTATCTGAGGCTCTAGCTGCCATCCCCATGCTTCAGTGAAGACGCAAGAGGAAAATGAGAGAATGATAGTAAGGTTTCGGATCCAGTACAGGCTAACCAAGTTTATCTTTTACATAAGTCGGAAGAGGATACTTTGGTAGCCTCTGATGGTGAAATCTCAGATTTGGATAGTATAATCCCTTCTTCTGATGCTGAAGTGGTTTCCTTCAGATTCAAGCTTGAACACCTTCGTGTTTTGTTAAAGGAGGTTTTGGCTACTTTGGAGGATTCCAATACTCCTGTCGCTTGTTAACCCTAAGAAATCTAGCAAATTAAATAGATACTTTGATGTACCCTCCCCTGGGGAGGTGTTTCCAGTTCCAGACCGTGCTATAGAGATTATTTCCCGGGAATGGGAGAGACCTGGAATTCCTTTTTCTCCCTCTCCAGTCTTTAGGAAGATGTTCCCGGTGGCTGACTCCATTAAGGAGTCGTGGCAGATGGTCCCCAAGGTGAAAGGGGCAATCTCTACACTGTCCAAGAGGACTACTATTCCTATTGAGGATAGTTGCTCTTTCAAGGACCATATGGACAGGAAGTTGGAGGCTTTCTTAAAGAAGATGTATTTTCATCAGGGTTTACAATGGCAACCAGCGTGTTGTATTGCTACAGTGACAAGTGCATCAGCATATTGGTTTGACGCTTTATCCAAGCAGAGACTCCTTTGGAGGAGATACAGAATAAGATAAAGGCTCTTAAGTTAGCCAATTCCTTTATCACTGACGCTTCTTTGCAGGTCATTAAGTTGAGGGCCAAAATATCTGGTTTCTCAATTTTGGCGTGTAGAGAGCTATGGCTGAAATCTTGGTCAGCGGGATGTTTCGTCTAATACTAAGCTTTTGGCGATTCCTTACAAGGGAAAGACCTTGTTTGGGCCGGGTTTGGCAGAAATTATTTCCAATATCACGGGTGGTGTAAAGGATCTTTTCTGCCTAAAGATAGGAAGAATAAATCGAAAGGACGTCAGAGTAATTATAGTTCCTTTCGTAATTTCAGAGGTATGTCTTCCCCCTCCTCTACCAAGCAGGAAAAGTCCAAACCTTCTTGGAAACCCAGTGAGTCTTGGAACAAGGGGAAGCAATCTAAGAAGCCCGCAGCTGAATCTAAGTCAGCATGAAGGATTTGCACCCTGCTCGTAGTTCCCAAAAAAGAGGGAACTTTCAGGCCTATTCTAAATCTAAAGTTCCTCAACAAGTTTCTCAGAGTGCCGTCCTTCAAAATGGGGACTATCCGTTCCATTCTTCCTCTAGTGCAAGAAGGTCAGTTCATGACGACCATAGGCCTAAAGGATGCGTACCTCCACATTCCCATTCACAGGGATCATCACAAATTTCTGAGGTTTGCCTATCTGGACAAACACTTTCAGTTTGTGGCCCTTCCATTTGGCCTCACCACAGCTCCCAGAATTTTCTCAAAGGTCCTGGGAACTCTGTTGGCAGTAATTCGGTCTTGGGGAATTGCAGTGGCACCTTATCTGGACAACATTTTGGTTCAGGCGCCATCTTTTCAACTAGCAAAATCTCACACAGAGATCTTGTTGTCTTTTCTTCATTTCCACGGATTGAATGTGAATTTGGAAAAAAGTTCCCTTGTTCCGGCTACAAGGGTGATCTTCTTAGGAACCATTATAGATTCCCTATCAATGAAGATATTTCTGAAGGAGGTCAGAAGAGCCAAGATCCTTTCCTCTTGCCTATCTCTACAGTCTGCTGTATGGCCATCAGTGGCCCAATGTATGGAGGTAATTGGTCTGATGGTGGCTTCCATGGACATAGTTCTCTTTGCTCGATTCTATTTAAGAGCTCTACAGTTATGCATGCTCAGTTAATGGAATGGGGATTATGCAGACCTGTCTCAGAGGATAGTTCTAGATCAATCAACAAGACTCTTCCCTGGTAGCTGTCTCAAGAACATCTGTCCCAGGGGTTTCTGCGACCCTCATGGCTGATTGTGACCACAGACGCAAGCCTGCTGGGCTGGGGAGCAGTCTGGAACTCGAAGGCGCAGGGACTTTGGTCTCAGGAGGAATCTGTTCTCCCCATAAACATATTGGAGTTGAGAGTGATCTTCAATGCCTTGATGGCTTGGCCTCAGCTGGCTTTAGCCAGGTTTATCAGGTTCCAGTCAGACAACATAACCTCAGTGGCTTACATCAACCACCAGGGGGGAACTTGGAGTTCCTTAGCCATGAAGGAGGTTGCTCGAATCATTCAGTGGGCGGAAGCTCACAATTGCTGTCTATTTGCTATCCACATTCCGGGAGTGGACAACTGGAAAGCGGATTTCCTAAGCAGACAGACTTTTCATCCCGGGGAGTGGGAGCTCCATCCGGAAGTGTTCTCCAGGTTAACCATCAAATGGGGGGTACCGGAATTTGATCTGATGACGTCTCTACAGAAGGCCAAGCTTCCAAAGTACGGTTCGCAGTCTAGGGATCCTCAGGCCTTCCTGATGGATGCTCTGGCAGTTCCTTTGAACTTCAAATTGGCATACCTTTTTCCCCCCGTTTGCTCTCCTTCTACGAGTCATTGCTCAGATCAAGCAGGAGAGAGCGTCAGTGATTCTAATAGCTCCTGCGTGGCCTCGCAGGATCTGGTATGCAGACCTAGTGGAAATGTTGTCTCTACCGCCGTGGAGACTTCCTCTGAGAAAGGACCTTCTACTTCAGGGTCCTTTTCTTCATCCAAATCTCATTTCTCTGAAGCTGACTGCTTGGAGATTGAACGCTTAATTTTATCTAAGCGTGGATTTTCTGAGTCGGTTATTGAGACCATGATTCAGGCTCGTAAGCCCGTTACTAGAAAGATTTACCATAATATATGGTGTAAATATCTTTATTGGTGTGAATCCAAGGGATACTCTTGGAGTAGAGTCAGGATTCCAAGAATTGTATCTTTTCTCCTGGAAGGTTTGGAGAAGGGTTTGTCTGTCAATACTCTGAAGGGTTAGATTTCTGCTCTATCCATTTTGCTGCACAAGCGTCTGGCGGACGTGCCAGATGTGCAATCTTTTTGTCAGGCCTTGGTCAGAATCAGGCCTGTGTTCTAATCTGTTGCTCCACCTTGGAGCCTTAACCTTGTTCTTAGTTTTTTGCAACAGGCTCCGTTTGAGCCTATGCATGCCATAGATATTGAGTTATTATCTTGGAAGGTTTTGTTTCTTATTGCTATCTCTTCTGCTCGGAGAGTTTTGGAACTCTCAGCTTTGCAGTGCGATTCACCTTATCTCATTTTTCATGCAGATAAGGCAGTTCTTCGTACGAAGTTTGTTTTTCTTCCTATGGTTGTTTCAGATATAAATATTAATAAGGAAATTGTTGTTCCTTCTTGCTGTCCTAACCCTTTTTCTCATAAGGAACGTTTGTTGCACAACCTAGATGTTGTGCGGGCTCTTAAATTTTATTTGCAGGCAACTAAGGACTTTCGCCAGTCTTCTGCATTGTTTTGTTTGTTTTTCTGGGAAACGCAGCGGTTTGTTTTTCTGGGAAGCGCAGTGGGAAGCCACTGTTACTTCTCTTTCTCTCTGGTTGAGAAGTATTATTCATTTGGCGTATGAGACTGCTGGACAGCAGCCTCCTGAGAGAATCACAGCTCATTCTACTAGGGCTGTATCTTCTTCCTGGGCTTTCAAAAATGAGGCTTCTGTGGAACAGATTTGCAAGGTTACAACTTGTTCCTTTTTGCATACTTTTTCCAAATTTTATAAGTTTGATACTTTTGCCTCGGCTGAGGCTTCTTTTGGGAGAAAGGTTCTTCAAGCGGTGGTGCCTTCTGTTAAGGTTACCTGTCTTGTCCCTCTCTAATCAAGGGGAAGGGGAGTGATACTTAACAGCTTTGCTGCGGTGCTCTTTGTTTCCTCCTGCTGGCCAGGAGTGATATTCCCCACAGTAATTGATGATCCAGTGGACCATATCCGGAAAGAAATGTATCAGGTAAGCATAAATTTTGTTTTACTAATCAGCTGATTATTTCACCTTTGCTCTAGTTCATATATCCTCAAAATCTGACCTGTTAGGGAAGGCTGGAGGACAGGTTTAAAAACTAGTGTTGTAGAGCGTAGACAAGTCGTGGCTTTAACCCCTTAACGACGCACAGGGTACGTCGCACACAACCTGGTCTTAAAAGACCAGCGATGTACCCTGCATGACATTAGGGGTTTAAAGCGGCTGGAAGCGATCCTGCTTCTTTCCAGCCGCTTTCCGGTTATTGCAGTGATGCCTCGATATCGAGGCATCCTGCAATAACACCCCTTGGCCATCCGATGCAGAGAGAGCCACTCTGTGGCCCTCTCTGCACCGGACATCGATGGCCGGTATCGTTGGTGGGTGGGAGGCGGGTGGCGGCCATCGATGATGATCGGTGATGTGGAGGTGGGCGGGGATGTCCGGGGGCGCGCACAGACGCGTGCACGGGAGGGCGGGCGCGTGCACGGGGAGGGAGCGGGTGGGAACCGCTACACTACAGAAAAAGTACAAATTAAAACAAAAAGGATAAAAAAGTAAAAAAAAAAAAAAAAAAGATCAGGTGGTGGTGGGGGTTGGTCTGTGGGGGGGGGGGAAGCTACACTACAGAAAAAAAAAACTACTTTTTTTTTTTGCAAACTGGGTACTGGCAGATAGCTGCCAGTACCCAAGATGGCCCCCAATAAGTTAGATGGGGAGGGTTAGAGAGCTGTTTTTTGGGGGGGGGATCAGGGAGGTTGGGGGCTAAGGGGGGATGCTACACTGCAGCATATGTAAATATGCTATATATAAAAAAAAAAAAAATCCTTTTATTTTAGTACTGGCAGACTTTCTGCCAGTACTTAAGATGGTGGGGACAATTTTGGGGTGGGGGAGGGGGAAGGGAGCTGTTTGGGAGGGATCAGGGGGTCTGATGTGTCAGGTGGGAGGCTGATCTCTACACTAAAGCTAAAATTAACCCTGCAAGCTCCCTACAAACTACCTAATTAACTCCTTCACTGCTAGCCATAATACATGTGTGATGCGCAGCAGCATTTAGTGGCCTTCTAATTACCAGAAAGCAACGCCAAAGTCATATATGTCTGCTATTTCTGAACAAAGGGGATCCCAGGGAAGCATTTACAACCATTTGTGCCATAATTGCACAAGCTGTTTGTAAATAATTTCAGTGAGAAACCTAAAATAGCGGAAATTTTTTTTATTTTAAATTTGATCGCATTTGGCGGTGAAATGGTGGCATTAAATATACCAAAATGGGCCTAGATCAATACTTTTGGTTGTCTACTACACTACACTTAAGCTAAAATTAACTCTACAAGCTGCCTACATGCTCCCTAATTAACCCCTTCACTGCTGGGCATAAAACACGTGTGGTGCGCAGTGGCATTTAGCAGCCTTCTAATTACCAAAAAGCAACGCCAAAGCCATATAAGTCTGCTATTTCTGAACAAAGGCGATCCCAGAGAAACATTTACAACCATTTATGCCATAATTGCATAAGTTGTTTGTAAATAATTTCTGTGAGAATCCTAAAGTCTGTGAAAAAGTGAACAATTTTTTTTATTTGATCGCATTTGGCGGTGAAATGGTGGCATGAAATATACCAAAATGGGCCTAGATCAATACTTTGGGATGTCTTCTAAAAAAAAATATATACATGTCAAGTGATATTCAGGTATTCCTGACAGATATCAGGGTTCCAATGTAACTAGCGCTCATTTTGATAAAAAGTGGTTTTGAAATAGCAAAGTGCTTCTTGTATTTATTTCCTTATAACTTGCAAAAAAAGCAAAGAAAATGTTAACATTGGGTATTTCTAAACTCAGGACAAAATTTAGAAACTATTTAGCATGGTTGTTTTTTGGTGGTTGTAGATGTGTAACAAATTTTGGGGGTCAAAATTAGAGAAAGTGTGTTTTTTTTCCATTTTTTCCTCATATTTTATAATATTTTTAATAATAAATTATAAGATATGATGAAAATAATGGTATCTTTAGAAAGTCCATTTAGTGGCGAGAAAAACGGTATATAATATGTGTGGGTACAGTAAATGAGTAAGAGGAAAATTACAGCTAAACACAAACACTGCAGAAATGTAAAAATAGCCCTGGTCCTTAAGGGAAAGAAATTGAAAAATGGCGTTGGTCCTTAAGGGGTTAATTATTTGGCGTGCCATCAGATGCTTGCATTTGTATGCTGCTTTTGTTAATGAATATTCCACTCATCTAGTCGTCTATGGACCTGCATGTTTGCACAACATTAATATTATAGCATCAAGCTTTGAAGTCCATATTGCTTGCATTAAATCAGTTGCATGTGTGTCAGGCTTAATAACCTGTTAAAAAAAACAGCACAAGCTTAGTATTGCAGGGAATACTAAAATGCATTAATTGATAGATATATATATATATATATATATATATATATATATATATAAAATGAAATATTCTTAGATATGTGTTCATTCTGGGTGGGTCCCCTTCGCTAAACTTCAGCATCCTCTGGGACTCACCTGTCAAGCTTTTTCCTCTGCTAATAGAAGATATTTTGCTCATCGTATTAATTTCTTATTTTGATGATCAGGATATGTAACTGTGAGATGATTTTATTGGTTTTAATTTAATATTGATTTTTCTTTTATTAAAGTGCAGTGGTTATCTGTAACACACTATTGTACAACTCACAATTCACAGAACAATGCAGGAGTTTGTATTGTGGGACATACAAGTCAAAACATTAATGGTTCAGACATGATAATTGTAACATACTTTTCAGTTTTCTTCTATTAGATTTACTTTCTTTTCTAGATGTCTTTATTGAAAATCTATAACTAGGTAGGCTCAGGAGCAGTAATACACTACTGAGAGAGAGCTGGTGATTGGTGGCTACACTCCTATGCCTCTTGTCATTGGCTCGCCAGATGTGTTCAGTTAGCTCCCAGTAGGGTATTGCTGTTCTAGAGCCCCAAGGCAAAACCTGCTGTGATCTGAGATGTCATTGCAGAAAATGCAGCATGTCTGCAGAAGAATGGGACACATGCAGGAACTGGTAGCAGTTTTGCTTTGTAGCTCTTCTCTGCATCAAACAGTGCTGTACTTTGGCTGCACTCTGTAAGTTGTCATTAACACAGTGCAACCATAGTAAATCACTGTTGAAGAGAACAGTCAAATATTGAGTAATACTGGATTTTTTCAACCCTCCCCACTAGCCTTTCCTCGTCTGCAAAGCTGTGACCCCCGAAAGACATTCTTGTGAGCAATTCACCTTTTTTATTAATACATTTTTTCAACAAAGAGCAAAGGAAACATATAGTCAAGAGACATTTTAAAAAAACTTATTTTTTTCTTTGCAGCTAATTTGCAATGAGATTTTCAGCTGCCGCAATATATTATAAAACTCTAAAATTGCTTTATCCACCATTGCAATTGAGATGGTGCTTCGATGTAACTACCATACTGTGTGTGTGTGTGTGTGTGTATGTATATATATATAATATATTTCAAAATAATCTGTAGAAAATATTTCACTAAAAAAAAAAATCTTATTGCAGAAAGTGAAAACAAGTTCTGCCTTTGGGCTCTGGAGCTGACTTTAAGTATGTATTTAACCTATTCCCAGGTGCTAAACACATGGGGGATTGATCATAATACTTTAGAAAAACATATTCTTTCAACAAAGCATCACCATTAAAGTCTTGGGGGATATTTTTTACATAAATCGTTTGAGAAGTTTTTCTAAAGACTTATGATTAACTCCATAGTTGTATGCAATCAAAAGTGCTGTAATAAAATGCTCTACATATTATTTCATTTGCCTTGTGCCCTTATACCCTCTAAGTAAATACTGCCCACCTGTATCCCTGGCTCGATGCAGTGCTTCTGATTGGCTAAATGAAATAGCAGAAGGATATGACAGTGGACCAGTGTAGAACAAAACAATTAAAACAAATATATAGAATAGTCAGACTGTAAGAAGTTCTACACAAACTAATTATTTTTTTAAATTCTAAAGACACAGATTTCATACTGCTGAGATATTGTGCAAACCACATTCCTGTTATGCACGTATTTTGCTAATGTTCTTGTTGTCTTTGTTAGTTTTTTGTATGTTATGCTGCAAACTATCTTCTTATAATTTGTTGCTTCCAACCACACGAGTTTGTCATCAGTAAATAAGTATTGCTGATATAATGTGATTATTCAATAATTAAATGACAGCTAGTTGATTTAATTTCTTTAGAACTGTAAGCGAGCCTTTAAGCAAAAAGCTGCATTATTGACGTAAGCCGAGAAAAGATTTAAATGAATTTCTCATGTCTTGGGTATTACATAAGGACAGTTTTAATGGGAATCTACTCTGGTGATCTAAATCATGCTTTTAAGCACTCCACCTTTTCAAGCCCAGTCTGCTTTGAATTTGAGCATCTAGGGGTTCCTATATGTGTATATTTGTGTATACTTTCTTATTCATCTGACTGAATCTAATACAGCAGGGTTTTTTTTAAGTGAGAGACTGTATTAAAGGGATATGAAATCTAAACAAATTGTTTCCATGTTTCAGATAGAGCATACAATTTTAAACAACTTTACTATTTACTTCAATTAGGAAATATGCTTTATTCCTTTGGTATTCTTTGTTTAAAGGGAGCAGCATTTCACTACAGGAAGTTAGCTGAAGGCATTGGGTGAACCAATGACAAGAGGGGCATATGTGCAGCCACTAAACAGCAGCTAGCTCCCAGTAATGTATTACTGCTACTGAGCTTACCTATGTATTCCTTCGTTCCTAAAGGTGGTGAAAGTCCACAAACCATTACTCCTGGGAATTATACTCCTGGTCACTAGGAGGAGGCAAAGATCCCAAAACTTAAAGGGACAATAAACAATAAAACAAATGCTAGATATAATGATGCATTCAAAGAAAAGAATAGTCTGTGAATAACATGTAGATGTATTTTTTAAAGTTTCATTAGCTGTTAAGTGACAAAATAAGTGTAAAGTTTTAGTGTCTCTAAAACAACGGGAGCTGCCATGTTGTAACTTAGGTTACCTTTTCTTGCTGTGGGACAGTTATAAATAGGTCACTACAGTGTTCAACCAGTAGCTGTGTGTAATATAAGCGTCCTGCACTTCCATTTCTAACATGAACTGAAAAGCTCACTATTTCAGAATGGAATTACAGGAAAAGGGGACAAAATAAAGTATACTGCAGACTGTTTTCTTTCATACAGGTGGTGAGAGTCCATGATCCATTACTCCTGGGAATTACTCTTCTCTTCCACTAGTAGCAGTCAAAGACTCCCAAACCCCAAGAGCCATACAAAACTCCTTCCACCGCAAGCATCCTTTGTCTTTACTTTGCCTCCACTGAAGGTGGTGGAAGAATGAAAATGTGCATTTGATTCTTATGAGAGAGGGATTTTTACTCTAATTAAGACCCGGTTTCCCCTCAGAGTACAGTGCTTGTCAAAGGGATTGTATATAGGGTATGGTTTGTGATTTTTTTACACCTCATGGGAAAAAATTTTTCATAAACTTTCCATAATTAGTTGCAGGGACTTTTCTTTTGCCACCCTTTATGGATCTGCAATATACTCCTATTTCTTAACTTCTGCTCATATTTTTCAGCACTGGTTTGCTGTCTGCTGCTTATTTGCTGGTGGACAAGTGTCTATTGGTAGGTATCATTAAAGGGACAGTCTACAATAGAATGTTTATTGTTTTAAAAGATAGATAATCCCTTTATTACCCATTCCCCAGTTTTGCATAACCAACACAGTTATATTAATATACGTTTTACCTAAGCATCTTCTGTCAGCCCCCTGATCACATTATTATCTATTAACTTGCATTTAGTAGTTTGTTGTGCTAAATCTTAAATAACATTGTGTTCATGCTTGAGGAGTTATCTATATGGCCCACGTGAACTAACAGTCTCCCGTATATTAATGTTAATGTTGGTTGTACAAAGCTGGGGAATGGGTAGTAAAGCATTATCTATCTTTTTAAACAATAACATTTTTAGTGTAGACTGTCCCTTTAATTAAACATTTTAAAAACACTATAGCTATGTTATGGGCACTTTTTTAGTTTGTATTTATATTTGCTAATATATATGGCCCTGGGAGAGAATGTTTTACACTATTCCCTCGCTGTTTTGTGTGCGTCTTTTTTGTTTCACGTAGTTTGAATTTTGCGTGTCGGCTTTTAATTTTACGTGCTTTGCGGTTGTGCACATAGGGTTAACACTTGTTGGGTTAGCACACGTCCCTTTAACCTTTCTATAGTTCTTTTGTGCGTTGCACAAAATACTGTTATGTCTTCAGATGGTGAAATTTCCTCGTGTGATGAGGAATCTTCAACTGATGTTGAACCTGATATTTCCCCTTTTTTTCTCTAGGGAATGGTCTAAGCCAGGTAATTCATTTTACTCCTCCTGCAAGTTTTAAAAAGTTTTATCCTTTACCTGCTGCTAATATTAATTTGTGGGAAACAGTTCCCAAGGTTGATGGGGGCCATTTCCACTCTAGCTAAACTTACTGCTATTCCTTTGGAAGATAGTACTTCTTTTAATGACCCTTTAGATTAGAAAATTAGAGTATTTTCATAGAAGGGCTTTTTTTTACAAGCAGGGTATTTGCTCAGGCCAGCTATTTATATTGCTGATGGGGCTGCTGCTTCTATTTACTAGTTGTCTAGTCTTTCAGAACAGTATTCTGATGACTCTGCTAGTGCAAATCTTTTGGGTTCACTTAAAAATGTTAATTGTTATATTTATGATGCTGCATTTGATATTATGAAGATTAATGTCAAAAGTATGCCTTTGGCAGTCCTTGCCAGGAGAGCCTTATGGCTTAAATCCTGGTTTGCTTATATGGCGTCAAAATCCAGATTATTATCTTTCATTTCAGGGAAAGACGTTTGTTTGGTTCTGATTTAAATTATATAATATCTACTTTTAATGGAGGTAAAGGGGCTTTTCTTCCTCGGAACAAAAAGTATTGAGAGAAATCTAAAGCTTCTAATTGTTTTTGTTCCTTTCATCAGAATAAGGAACAAAAGGTTGAGTCCTCTGATCAGAAGCAAGGCACCTCTGGTTCAGTCTGGAGAATTAGTGCTAACAAACAAATCAAAGCAGGGTTAGAAATCTATCCTTACTAACAAAACTGCATGAAGGTGCAGCCCCCGATCCAGTAGTTCTGGTAGGGGGCTGATTAAGTCTCTTTCAGGAAGCTTGGTTTCAGTCTGTTCCATATCCCTGGGTTCTGAATATAGTTTCTCAGGGATATCAAATAGTATTCAGAACAAGGCCTCCCAGATTAAGATTTTTTTCTGTCCAATGTTCCAAGGAATCCTGTAAAAGCTCATGTTTTTTTCAAGGCTGTCTCAGATCTGAAAGCTATGGGAGTGATTGTTCCAGTTCTTTTGCAGGAACAGGGGATGGGATTTTATTTAAATCTCTTCATTGTTTCAAAGAAGGAAGGTACTTTCAGACCAGTTCTGGACCAGTTTGTAAGGATTCCATCTTTCAAAATGGAAACTATTCGGATTATTCTGCCTTTTGCTCAGCAAGGTTGTTTTATGTCCACAATAGATTTAAAAGATGCTTACCTTCATGTTCCAATTCAAAAAGAACATTTCCAGTTTCTTAGGTTTTCCTTTCTAGACAGGCATTTTCAGTTTGTTGCTCTACCATTTGGTCTGGCTACAGCTCCAAGAATATTCTCAAAGGTTCTGGGTAACCATTTTGTCTGATCAGATCTCAGGGTATTGTAGTGTTTCCATACCTGGATGAAATCTTGTTTTAAGCTCTGTTTTTTCCTTTAGCAGAATCTCTCACACCAACAAACTCTTGTTGTTTCTTCCACAGCATGATTTGGGGATCAATTTTCCAAAAAGTTCTTTGGTTCCCCAAACAAAAGTAACTTTTTGGGGTTTTTCATATAGTTTAAATCTCCATAAGTCTTTCTCTAACAGAGCAGAGAAGGTTAAAATTGGTGTCGGCTTGTTTGAATGTTCAGTCCCTCTTTTCCCTAGGTTGTTCTGTGTATGGAAGTCCTAGGTCTCATGATTGCAGCTTCACATGAGGCCTCTTCAGCTTTGTAGGCTGCATCAATGATACAAAGATGTATACTCAGCTGTCTCAAAGCATATTTTTTGATCCCAGTACAAGTCAGTCTCTGACTTGGTGGCTAGATAATCAGTTTATTACTCAGGGGGCTTCTTTTGCTCATCTTACCTGGACTATGATCACTACAGATGCAAGTCTCTCTGCTTGGGGAGCTGTTTAGTGGACTCTGAGAGCACAGGGAGTTTGGGATCCTCGGGAGGTGAGCTTACCTATAACTGTTCGATGAAAAGTATTTAAGACTCATATTATGACATATACAGTATCTCACCTGATGAAACGGTAAATCCGAGAAACGCGTTGTGGGAATATCAGTATAATTGTTTTTATTTATTTTATTAAACTGTTTTTATCACTATTTGTCATTCTGAGACGTACTTTGGACTGTTGGTAGCCAGCACAAGCGTCTGAAGTGCATAGATCTGTTTGGGTAACTTCATCCTTACAGAGTCTCTGCATGCTCCACACTTACTGCTAAAATGCAGCTGATTGCTTGAGGATTATAAGTCTGCTGGCCAACTTCTAACTGTCCAGCCTACCCATATAGCACTTGTTAAGTGCTTGCAAATCTGTGAGTATTTTTCTTTCTGTACTACTATCTACCAATTGTGAAGATATCACACCATTGGGCGCCCTGTTCCTGTTTTTTGTTTTCTATAAATGTTCTAGCCTCAGGGCTCTTCAAGCTTGGCCTCTGTTGAAAAGAGTCTCATCTCTGTTTCCAGACAGACAATGTAACAGCAGTAGCTTATGTCAACCATCAAGGGGGAATTCACAGTTCTCTAGCAATGAGGGAGGTGTCTTGAATTCTCTCGTAAGCAGAAGCCAATTCCTGTATTGTCTCTGCAATTCATTTTCCAAGGGTGAACGACTGGAAGGCAGACTTTCATTTGTCAATCTCTACATCCAGGAGAGTGGTCTCTTCACCAGGATGTGTTCAATCAGATTATGGATCTTGGTGCCTCACAGAAATAGATCTTATGGCGTCTCCTAGAGATAGATTTGATGGCCTCTCGTTTGAACAACAAACTTCCCAGGTACTTTGCGAGTTCCAGGAATCCTCAGGCAGAATTAGTGGATGTTTTAGTAGTTCATTGGTCATTTCAGCTTGCTTTTCTGTTTCCTCCACTTCTTCCCAGAGTCATTTCCAAGATGTGCCTAGAGAGCCAGTAATCCTGATTGCCCCATTGTGGCCTTGCAGGATTTAGTATGCAGATCTGGTTCAGATGTCTAGCTGCCCTCCTTTTCCTCTTCCTCTATGGTCAGACCTTCTGTCTCAAGGTCAGTTTTCCCATCTCGGATCTTGATGGCATGGAAATTGAGTGTTTACTTCTTAGACATAGATATTTTCTTATTCTGTGTTTGAAACCTTAATTCAGGCTCGTAAGCCTGTAACTAGGAGAAACTATCACAACGGATCGAAGGCCTGTATTTCTTGGTGTGTAGATAATGTTTTTTCCTTGCATTCTTTCAGAATTCCTACGATTTTGCCGTTCTTACAGGATGTTCTAGATAAGGGTCTATCTGCTACTTCTCTGAAAGGGCAGATTTGTTGCGTTTTGCAGTATTAAATCTCATTTTCCATTTACCTGCCCATTCTTCTAATTTTTGTGGATCCCCTTGTAAAGCAATTTCATCCTGCACTGACCTAATGAACTTACAAAACTTTGTGTATGTATAAAACCTTTGCCTAAAATACCTGTACTCCCCAAGCTATGATATTACCCATAAGTGAGTACTTACAAATAGCCTATATTCTAAGCGGGAGCCAACAACAGCCCCCACACTTACCTTATAGGCACCTATACTTCTGGACTTACCATAAAAAGAAAAAAAACTGCTTCCAGTAGATAGCCAATCTATATATAAAATATATGAAATATATGGGAGTAATAGTTCCAGCTTTGGATTTGGAACAGGGTTAGTGATTTTTATTCCAACTTCTTTATTGTCCCAAGAAAGAAGGGACTTGCAGACCTGTTCTGAACTTTTAACTTTAAACAAGTTTCTCAGGGTTCCTTCCTTCCTGATAGAGAGCCAAAAAGGACAGTTTATATCCTATATAGATCCAAAGGATGCTTACCTTCATATCGCTATTCACAGGGATCATCAACAGTTTCTACATTTTGCATTCATGGACAAGCATTTTTGGTTAGTTTCTCTATCGTTTGGTCTGGCTTTCGCTCCCAGAATTTTATGAAGGTTCTGGGCTCTCATCAGTTATAAGAGTTTAGGGTGTTTCGGTGGTTCCTTTCCTGGACATACATTTTCTAAAAGCTTTCTGTCCCCTCAGTCCAGGATTACTTTTCTGGGTTTGATTATCAATTAAGTCTTCATGAGACTTTCCTTGACACAACAGAGAAGGCTAAAGTTGCTCTCAGCTTGTGTAGTCTTCAGTCAGTTCCTTTTGTTTCTTGTAACTTTTTATGCTTTGCGAGTGGTGCAGAGATCTCTCTCAGTTGGCTCAAAAGATTCTCTTTGATGCCAATGCAAGTCAGTCCTTTTCTTGATGAATCAATTTGTTCTGGGGGCATACTTTGTCTATCCAAATTGGACTGTAATCTGGACAGATGCTAGTCTCTCAGGTTGGGGTGCAGTCTTTGGGTCTTAGAGAGCACAGGGAGTTTGGTTTCTTCGGGGCGTGAAGTTGTCTATAAATGTTCTGGAACTCTGTATAATTTTTCAAGGCCCTTCAGTTTTGGACTCTCCTGAAAAGAGACTTATCTATGTTTCCAGTCAGACATTGTCACAGCAGTGGCTCACATCAGTCTTGGGGGCAGGGGGGGAACTTGCAGTACCCTGGTGAGGAGGGAGGTTTCCTGAATTCTGCCTGGGGCAGAAAGTAATTTCTGCAGTTCATATTCCACTGGTGTGCAATTGGGAAGCAGACTTTCTCAGTCGCTTTTTTTTCTGCATTAAAAAAAAAAAAAATATATCATTCAATGTATTTAGAAGTGTATAGGTCTGGTCCCGCCCAGATTACTCATGGACTCCACAGCTTGGGTATTAGTTCCGAGGAGTAATGGATCATGGACTCTTACCACCTTTATAAAAGAAAATGTAATTTATTCTTACCTGCTAAATTTAATTTATTTCATGGTGGTGAGAGCTCACGAGTCCCCATCCAATTATTTATGTTTTGATTGTTTTTTTCTGGCGGCAGTTGGAGTATGCACCTCTTTTTCCTGCTCCTTTTCCTTCTTAATATGAGGAGAGTCCACGGCTTCATTCATTACTTAAAGGAATGCAGAATCTGGCCACCAGGAGGCGGTAAAGACACCCCAGCCAAATGCTTAAATACCTCCCCCACGCCCCTCATTCCCCAGTCATTCTTTGCCTTTCGTCACAGGAGGATGACAGAGAAGATTCGGAGTAGTCTCTTATGGAGGGTAGTACTCTTCGGCATGGGACTGGAGTTTTAAGTAGTCTTGTCAGCCTCTCATTGAGAGCATTGACGAATGTTAAGGTCTGGAGATGCAGGGAGAGTCTTTCTGCAAAATCATCCAGACTCGTATTAACAGCTCCTCAGCAATCAGTGTTGACGAGTTTATCTGCCTGCTTCTATAACTTAAGTCCATGTCGGGTGCAATGCTACAAGACTGTCAAACTTGAGAGGCTGTGCTTCTGTTCCACGGCGGTGTTTCCGGTAAGATCGTTTAATTTTATACTCGTATGATAACGCAAGAAGACAGGGTCACAGTGTGACTCCTTTTATCTGTATGAAATCAAAGGTTAATATCTCCAGAAGGGGATTATTGAACAGGGGGGATTGACGCATAATTTGCTTATGTTTTATGCTGCGATATGTGTGAGATGAGGCTCAGGTAGTTGTTGGAACATTCAGGTTTTACTTTCATTTTTGGATAACTGCGCGGCCTGTTAGGTTTGGCATGCTTATTCCAGGAGTAGGGGCGGTCCTGCATGGCACCTCACGTGAGGTGCGTTCCCTGCTATTACACATGCAGCTTCCCATTGCTCTGCTAATCATCCTCCTGGAGGGGCCCTCTTACCGCAAGACTTTAGTGATCAGCTACAAATGGCAGTGTCTGCAGCCTTCGGTGCTTTACCTTGCCCTACTAAGCAAAAGGTCAAATATTGCTATCCTTCCCAGGGGTCATCTACCAACTTGTTGGATTTATCTGATACAAGATTATCCCCTGATGAGGACGCCTCTGATACTTCAGAGGATGCTCTTTCTGGGTCGGAATCTGCGGCCTCTAAACCTCCGGCTGCGGAGGAACCAGATTTTAGATTTAGGATAGAGCATTTACGCTTTCTGTTAAAAGAAGTGTTGGCTAATTTAGAGGTTCCCTTTCGTTCGGATAAGGCCCAACACCAGCAGCCCTCCACAAACCGTCTCAATCTTGGAATAAGTCCAAGCAGAACAAGAAGCCCACCGAAACAAAATCGTCATTTGTGGAGACTTGGCTTGGGGACATACAAGACCCTTGGGTTCTGGAGGTCATCGCACAAGGTTACAGGATAGGTTTCAAATCTCATCCACCCAGGGGCAGATTCCTCTTATCAAACCTGTCTTCAAGACCCGAAAAAGGAGAAGCTTTTCTGGGGAGTAATTGTGCCGGTACCTCTAGCAGAGAGAGGTCTGCGGTACTACTCAAACCTTTTTGTGGTCCCAAAGGAGGAGAGTACGTTTCGCCCTATTCTGAACCTTAAGTGCTTAAACAAGTTCCTGTCGGTCCCATCGTTCAAGATGGAGACGATAAGGTCCATGCTACCTTTAGTTCAAGAGGGACTGTTCATGACTTAAATAGACTTGAAGGATGCTTACCTTCATGTGCCAATACACAAGGATCACTTCACGTTCTTAAGATTTGCGTTTCTGGACCAGCACTTCCAGTTTGTTGCTCTTCCATTTGAGTTAGCTACTGCCCCAAGAATCTTTACGCATGTTCTGGGGACTCTGCTCACGGTGGTGAAATCCAGAGATATTGCAGTAGCGCCATTCTTGGACAACATTCTGGTTCAGGCTCCGTCCTGTCGGCTGGCAGAGGACCACTCAAGAGCTCTTCTACTTCTTCGATCTCATGGATGGAAAATAAACATAGGAAATAGTTCTCTAGTTCCCAGTACAAGGGTGGAGTTCCTGTGTACGATGATAGATTCCATATCCATGAGGATGTTTCTTACAGACCAGAGACGTTGCAAAATTACTTCCAATTGTCTTGCCCTCCAGACCTCCTTAAGGCCCTCTGTGGCCCGGTGTATGGAGGTAATTGGACTTCTGGTGTCCAGCATAGATGTCATCCCATTCGCCAAATTCCATCTCAACAGATTTCTCTGGACAACTAGTCGAGAGAATCGCTCTCTTGGTGGCTCTGTCCAGATCACCTGTCCCAAGGGACATCCTTCTTGAGACCATCCTGGAAGATTGTGACTACTATGGGGAGCTGTTTGGGGTGCCAGGAAGGCACAACAGGGCCTGTGGACTCGAAGGAATTTCTCCTCCCAACCAACATTTTGGAACTTCAACCAATTTTCAATGCGCTGAAAGCTTGGCCTCTTCTGGGTTTGTCCCAGTTTATCAGATTTCAATCAGACAACATAACCTCGGGAGATCCTCAGGCAGAGCTGATAGATGTATTAGCAGTTCCTTGAAGGTTCAGCCTAATTTACATTTTTCCACCGTTACCACTTTTCCCACGTGTAGTGGCCCGCATCAAACAGGACCAAGCTTCGGCTATTCTAATTGCTCCATCGTGGCCGCGAACTATTTGGTTTGCGGACCTGGTGGGGATGTCTTCATCTCCTCCATGTAGGTTACCTTGTCACAGAGATCTGCTGGAACAGGGTCCTTTTGTTCATCAAAATCTAGAATCTCTGAGGCTGATTGCGTGGAGATTGAACGCTTAGTCCTTGCCAAGAGAGGTTTTTCTGAGAGAGTGATTGATACTCATTCAAGCTAGAAAGCCGGTCACCCGTCGCATCTATCATAAGGTGTGGAGGACCTACTTATTCTGTTATGAAGAGCATGGATTCCCTTGGCATAAGGTTAAGGTGTTCAGGATTCTTTCCTTTCTCCAAGATGGTTTCCTTAAAGGGACAGATTTCGGCTCTATCTGTGTTATTACACAAGAGGCTCGCTGAGCTTCCTGATGTACAGTATTTTGTTCAGGCTCTGTCTAGAATCAGGCCTGTGTTTAGACATACCGCTCCTTCCTGGAGCTTAAATCTAGTTCTTAAGGTTTTGCAGAGGGCTCCGTTTGAGCCTATGCATTCGGTTGACATTAAATTACTGTTGTGGAAAGTTCTTTTTCTACTGGCTATTGCTTCGGCACGCAGAGTCTCTGAGATGGCGGCCTTGCAATGTGAACCACCTTACCTGGTTTTTCATGCTGATAAGGCTGTTCTTCGTATTGGGTTGGGGTTTCTCCCTAAGGTTGTGTCTGATCGCAACATAAATCAGGAGATTGTGGTTCCTTCCTTATGTCCCAATCCTCCTCCTTCAAAGGAATGATTACTTCATAATTTGGATGTGGTTCGGGTTTTGAAAATCTATCTTTAGGCTACGAAGGAATTTAGACAGACTTCGTCCTTGTTTGTTATCTATTCTAGGAAGCGTAGAGAGCAGAAGGCTTCTTCCACTTCCCTATCCTTTTGGTTGAGGAGCATTATTCGCTTGGCATATGAATCAGCGTGACATAAGCCTCCTCAGAGGATTATGGCTCATTCAACTAGAGCTGTGGCTTCGTCTTGGGCCTTCAAGAATGAGGCCTCTATGGAGCAGATTTGTAGGGTGGCTACCTGGTCCTCCTTACATACCTTTTAAAAAATTTGACCTGTTTGCTTCGGCTGAAGCAGCTTTTGGGAGAGAGGTTTTGCAGGCTGTGATGCTCTCAGATTAGGGTCCGCCTCTTTTTACCCTCCCGTTTTCATTCAGTGTCCTACAGAGCTTGGGTATATGTTTCCCACATGAATGAAGCCGTGGACTCTTCTCATATCAAGAAGGAAAACATAAATTATGCTTACCAGATCATTTCCTTTCCTTCTGTATGAGGAGAGTCTACGGCCCCTGCCCATTTTCTCCGTTGGGGGGGACCTAATTTTTTGTTTTTCTTCTGGCACCTTTTATACCCTGTTATTTCTCCTACTGTTCCTTGTTCCCTCGGCAGAATGACTGGGGGATGAGGGGAGTGGGGGAGGTATTTAAGCCTTTGCCTGGGGTGTCTTTGCCGCCTCCTGGTGGCCAGGTTCTGTATTCCCACAAGTAATGAATGAAACCGTGGACTCTCCTCATACAGATGGAATGGAAATTATCTGGTAAGCATAATTTATGTTTTTATTGCTCTTTTTTTTCTTTTCCTAGCTTCTTTTATGGCATGGCCATATGTCTAGTTGCCATTAAGGTGGGAGGGGTTTAAGGACTCTGGGAGTTTTTAAATCTTGGCCTCCTCCTAGTGGCCAGAACTATAATTTCCAGTAGTAATGGATCGTGGACTTCACCTACATGAAAGAAATTAATTTATCAGGTAAGCATATATTATCAACAGAGGATACCAAGAGAACAAAGCAAATTAGGTAACAGAAGTACATTTGAAAGTTGTTTAACATTGTATGATCTATCTGAATCATGAAAGAAAATGTGTGTGTTAAAGGGACAGTCTAGTCAAAATTTAAACTGATTCAGAATAGGGCATGTAATTTTAAACAACTATCCAATTTACTATTATTATGAACTTTGCTTTGTTCTCTTGGTATTCTTAGTTGAAAGCTAAACCTAGGTAGGCTCATAGGCTAATTTCTAAGCCCTTGAAGGCTGCTTTAATCTCAGTGCATTTAGTTCCTTTTTCACAGTTAGAGGGTGTTAGTTCATGTGTGCTATATAGATAACATTGTGCTCACGCCCTTGGTGTTACCTAGGAGTCAGCACTAATTGGCTAAAATGCAAGTCTTTCAAAATAACTGAAATAAGGGGGCAGTCTGCAGAGGCTTAGATGTAAGGTAATCACAGAGGTAAAAAGTATATTAATATAACCGTGTTGGTTATTCACAACTGGGGAGTGGGTAATAAAGGGACTTTCTTTTTAAACAATAAAAATTCTGAATTAGACTGTCCCTTTAAAGGGACACTGAACCCAATTTTTTTCTATTGTGATTCAGATAGAGCATGCAATTTTAAGCAACTTTCTAATTTACTCCTATTATCAATTTTTCTTCGTTCTCTTGCTATCTTTATTTGAAAAAGAAAGTCCAGAACCTTGGACAGCACTTGTTTATTGGTAGATTAATTTATCCACCAATCAGCAAGAACAACCCAGGTTGTTCACCAAAATGGGCCGACATTTAAACTTACGTTTTTGCTTTTCAAATAAAGATACCAAGAAAATGAAGAACATTTGCTAATAGGAGTAAATTAGAAAGTTGCTTAAAATTGCATGCTCTATCTGAATCACAAAAGAAAAAAATTGGGTTCAGTGTCCCTTTAAGGTTTCTGTCCTAGAAAGAATCAAATTTGCAAAATAGATATTTTTATGTAAGATTATAAAGATTGGAAATTAAACTTTAAAGAAAGTATATAAGCAATCAAAAATATGTCCAAAAAGTCTTAAGCTATGGCAATGATTGTAAAATTATATAAATATTCCCCCACTCCTCAAACTGATGCCAGTGTAGAAAAATGTCATAAAAGGGACCTTTTAGTGTAAAAATAAAATGCTACATTATTTTGGTGCATTTTATATTCAAACTCATTTCCTTCTGTTGCTATGTGTTAAGACAGTACATGTCTGTCTCATGTATGCTTTAAGAAGCAGAGATGTTGTACAAAATATCACCACTAGCACTTTTGTGTACATGTGCATGAGACTTGCTGCCGTATGCTCTGTGGGTTTTATTCTCTGGATTTATCAAAAGTAATAATGCAAAATTGCTTTGAGTTTTTTTCTTTGTTTCTTTGCTTTGCATAAATACTCACACCTCACACACATAAACAAATGTCATTTTCAGCTTAGATGCACTTCCATATGTTTTATGCTCTTGTGATATTCCTTATACCAACACTACACAAACAACTTTTGTTTTAATATAGGAACCAGACACTCGTGGCTCTGTGACTTCACTTCTAATTGTTTTAAGCTGAGTTAAAAATTAACTTCATTACCACCATATTAGAATTTATTTTTCTCATTACCTGCACAGCAAAAGAGGAGTGTTAAAGAGATATGAAACCCCAAATATATTATTTTATGATTGAGAGCAAATTTAAACACCTTTACAATTTACTTCTATAATAATAATAATGTGCTGAATTCCCTTGGCATCCTTTGTTGAAGGTGAAGCAATACACTACTGGGAGATAGCTGAAGACATAGGGTGAGACAATGACAAGAGACATATATGTGCAACCTCTAATCAGCAGCTACCAGCAGTGCTTTGTTGTACCTGAGCCAACCAAGGTATGGTTTTCAACCAAGGATACCAAGAGAAAGAAGCAAGTCAGAGAGAGAAAATGGAAGGTTGTATAAAACTGCATGCTGTATCTGAATTGTTTAATTTTGACTTTAATGTCCCAAGTCTAAAAATTAGAGCCTCTTTTTGCAAGTAAAACGTTGTATACAGACACTATGAGCCATATGCGTGGCTGAGTTTTAGTGTGATAGGCGTTGGTGACATCAGGGACTAAGAGAACCAAGCTCTGATTTTACAAAGTTGCATCCCGCTGGAGTCTTGCTGTGGTTGTCCTGAGTACATCTGATCCAAGACTGCAGCATAGATGGTGTGGGACTCTGCTAACCCATAAAGCATCTCATCCCTAGACTTGCAAAGATAAACGCACACTACAAAACTATGCAAGGGTTGGGAACAAAATAAGTAATTTAAAGGAACGTGAAACCCAAATTTTTTCTTTTATGATTCAGATAGAGTATACAATTTCTCCAACATAGGTGTGTCCGGTCCACGGCGTCATCCTTACTTGTGGGATATTCTCTTCCCCAACAGGAAATGGCAAAGAGCCCAGCAAAGCTGGTCACATGATCCCTCCTAGGCTCCGCCTACCCCAGTCATTCTCTTTGCCGTTGTACAGGCAACATCTCCACGGAGATGGCTTAGAGTTTTTTAGTGTTTAACTGTAGTTTTTATTATTCAATCAAGAGTTTGTTATTTTAAAATAGTGCTGGTATGTACTATTTACTCTGAAACAGAAAAGAGATGAAGATTTCTGTTTGTATGAGGAAAATGATTTTAGCAACCGTTACTAAAATCCATGGCTGTTCCACACAGGACTGTTGAGAGGAATTAACTTCAGTTGGGGGAACAGTGAGCAGTCTTTTGCTGCTTGAGGTATGACACATTCTAACAAGACGATGTAATGCTGGAAGCTGTCATTTTCCCTATGGGATCCGGTAAGCCATTTTTATTCACACAGTAAATAAGGGCTTCACAAGGGCTTATTAAGACTGTAGACATTTTCTGGGCTAAATCGATCATATTTACACATATTTAGCCTTGAGGAATCATTTAATCTGGGTATTTTTTGTAAAAGAATATCGGCAGGCACTGTTTTAGACACTTTATTCTATTGGGGCTTTCCCTAATCATAGTCAGAGCCTCATTTTCGCGCCGGTATGGCGCACTTGTTTTTGAGAACAGCATGACATGCAGCTGCATGTGTGTGGAGCTCTGATACATAGAAAAGTCTTTCTGAAGGCATTATTTGGTATCGTATTCCCCTTTGGGCTTGGTTGGGTCTCAGCAAAGCAGATTCCAGGGACTGTAAAGGGGTTAAATATAAAAACGGCTCCGGTTCCGTTATTTTAAGGGTTAAAGCTTCCAAATTTGGTGTGCAATACTTTTAAGGCTTTAAGACACTGTGGTGAAATTTTGGTGAATTTTGAACAATTCCTTCATACTTTTTCGCAATTGCAGTAATAAAGTGTGTTCAGTTTAAAATTTAAAGTGACAGTAACGGTTTTATTTTAAAACGTTTTTTGTGCTTTGTTATCAAGTTTATGCCTGTTTAACATGTCTGAACTACCAGATAGATTGTGTTCTGACTGTGGGGAAGCCAAGGTTCCTTCTCATTTAAATAGATGTGATTTATGTCATAATAAATTTAGTAAAAATGATGCCCAAGATGATTCCTCAAGTGAGGGGAGTAAGCATGGTACTGCATCATCCCCTCCTTCGTCTACACCAGTTTTGCCCATACAGGAGGCCCCTAGTACATCTAGCGCGCCAATACTCCTTACTATGCAACAATTAACGGCTGTAATGGATAATTCTATCAAAAACATTTTAGCCAATATGCCCACTTATCAGCGAAAGCGCGACTGCTCTGTTTTAGAAAATACTGAAGAGCATGAGGCCGCTGATGATATTGTTTCTGAAGGGCCCCTACACCAGTCTGAGGGGGCCAGGGAGGTTTTGTCTGAGGGAGAAATTTCAGATTCAGGAAAAATTTCTCAACAAGCTGAACCTGATGTGATTACTTTTAAATTTAAGTTGGAACATCTCCGCGCTCTGCTTAAGGAGGTGTTATCCAATTTGGATGATTGTGATTATCTGGTCATTCCAGAAACACTATGTAAAATGGACAAGTTCCTAGAGGCCCCGGGGCCCCCCGAAGCTTTTCCTATACTCAAGCGGGTGGCGTACATTGTTAATAAAGAATGGGACAGGCCCGGTGTACCTTTCGTACCTCCCCCCATATTTAAAAAATTGTTTCCTATAGTCGACCCCAGAAAGGACTTATGGCAGACAGTCCCCAAGGTCGAGGGGGTGGTTTCTACTCTAAACAAGCGCACCACTATACCCATAGAAGATAGTTGTGCTTTCCAAGATCCTATGGATAAAAAATTAGAAGGTTTGCTAAAAAAGATGTTTGTTCAGCAAGGTTACCTTCTACAACCAATTGCATGCATTGTCCCTGTCACTACAGCCGCGTGTTTCTGGTGCGATGAGCTAGAAAAGGCGATTATTAGTAATTCTTCTTCTTATGAGGAGATTATGGACAGAATTCGTGCTCTTAAATTGGCTAATTCTTTCACCCTAGACGCCACCTTGCAATTGGCTAGGTTAGCGGCGAAAAATTCTGGGTTTGCTATTGTGGCGCGCAGAGCGCTTTGGTTAAAATCTTGGTCAGCGGATGCGTCTTCCAAGAACAAATTGTTTGACATTCCTTTCAAGGGGAAAACACTGTTTGGCCCTGACTTGAAAGAGTTTATCTCTGATATCACTGGGGGCAAGGGCCACGCCCTTCCTCAGAATAGGTCTTTCAAGGCCAAAAATAAACCTAATTTTCGTCCCTTTCGCAGAAACGGACCAGCCCCAAGTGCTACGTCCTCTAAGCAGGAGGGTAATACTTCTCAAGCCAATCCAGCCTGGAGACCAAGGCAAGGCTGGAACAAAGGAAAGCAGGCCAAGAAACCTGCCACTGCTCCCAAGACAGCATGAGATGCGGGCCCCCGATCCGGGACCGGATTTGGTGGGGGGCAGACTCTCTCTCTTCACTCAGGCTTGGGCAAGAGATGTTCTGGATCCTTGGGCGCTAGAAATAGTCTTCCAAGGTTATCTTCTGGAAGTGATTCATCCTGTTCCATTAAAAGAACGAGGGATGGGGTTCTACTCCAATCTGTTCGTAGTTCCCAAAAAAGAGGGAACGTTCAGACCAATCTTAGATCTCAAGATCCTAAACAAGTTTCTCAAGGTTCCATCGTCCAAAATGGAAACCATTCGAACAATCCTTCCATCCAGAAAGGTCAATTCTTGACCACGGTGGATTTAAAGGATGCGTATCTACATATTCCTGTCCACAAGGAACATCATCGGTTCCTAAGGTTCGCATTCCTGGACAAGCATTACCAGTTCGTGGCGCTTCCTTTCGGATTAGCCACTGTTCCAAGGATTTTCACAAAGGTACTAGGGTCCCTTCTGGCGGTGCTAAGACCAAGGGGCATTGCTGTAGTACCTTACTTGGACGACATTCTGATTCAAGCGTCGTCCCTTCCTCAAGCAAAGGCTCACACGGACATAGTCCTGGCCTTTCTCAGATCTCACGGATGGTAAGTGAACGTGGAAAAGAGTTCTCTATCTCCGTCGACAAGAGTTCCCTTCTTGGGAACAATAATAGACTCCTTAGAAATGAGGATTTTTCTGACAGAGACCAGAAAAACAAAACTTCTAAACTCTTGTCGGATATTTCCTTCCGTTCCTCTTCCTTCCATAGCACAGTGCATGGAAGTGATAGGTTTGATGGTAGCGGCAATGGACATAGTTCCTTTTGCACGCATTCATCTAAGACCATTTCAATTGTGTATGCTCAGTCAGTGGAATGGGGACTATACAGACTTGTCTCCGAAGATACAAGTAAATCAGAGGACCAGAGACTCACTCCGTTGGTGGCTGTCCCTGGACAACCTGTCGCTAGGGGTGACCTCCCGCAGACCAGAGTGGGTCATTGTCACGACCGACGCCAGTCTGATGGGCTGGGGCGCGGTCTGGGGATCCCTGAAAGCTCAGGGTCTTTGGTCTCGGGAAGAATCTCTTCTACCGATAAATATTCTGGAACTGAGAGCGATATTCAATGCTCTCAAGGCTTGGCCTCAGCTAGCGAGGGCCAAGTTCATACGGTTTCAATCAGACAACATGACGACTGTTGCGTACATCAACCATCAGGGGGGAACAAGGAGTTCCCTGGCGATGGAAGAAGTGACCAAAATCATTCAATGGGCGGAGACTCGCTCCTGCCGCCTGTCTGCAATCCACATCCCAGGAGTGGAAACTTGGGAAGCGGATTTTCTGATTCGTCAGACATTGCATCCGGGGGTGTGGGAACTCCATCCGGAAATCTTTGCCCAAATCACTCAACTGTGGGGCATTCCAGACATGGATCTGATGGCCTCTCGTCAGAACTTCAAGGTTCCTTGCTACGGGTCCAGATCCAGGGATCCCAAGGCGACTCTAGTAGATGCACTAGTAGCACCTTGGACCTTCAACCTAGCTTATGTATTCCCGCCGTTTCCTCTCATCCCCAGGCTGGTAGCCAGGATCAATCAGGAGAGGGCGTAGGTGATCTTGATAGCTCCTGCGTAACCACCCAGGACTTGGTAGGCAGATCTGGTGAATATGTCATCGGCTTCACCATGGAAGCTACCTTTGAGACGAGACCTTCTTGTTCAAGGTCCGTTCGAACATCCGAATCTGGTCCTACTCCAGCTGACTGCTTGGAGATTGAACGCTTGATCTTATCAAAGCGAGGGTTCTCAGATTCTGTTATTGATACTCTTGTTCAGGCCAGAAAGCCTGTAACTAGAAAAATTTACCACAAAATATGGAAAAAATATATCTGTTGGTGTGAATCTAAAGGATTCCCTTGGGACAAGGTAAAGATTCCTAGGATTCTATCATTTCTTCAAGAAGGATTGGAGAAAGGATTATCTGCAAGTTCCTTGAAGGGACAGATTTCTGCCTTGTCTGTGTTACTTCACAAAGAGCTGGCAGCTGTGCCAGATGTTCAAGCCTTTGTTCAGGCTCTGGTTAGAATCAAGCCTGTTTACAAACCTTTGACTCCTCCTTGGAGTCTCAACTTAGTTCTTTCAGTTCTTCAGGGGGTTCCGTTTGAACCCTTACATTCCGTTGATATTAAGTTATTATCTTGGAAAGTTTTGTTTTTGGCTGCAATTTCTTCCGCTAGAAGAGTTTCAGAATTATCTGCTCTGCAGTGTTCTCCTCCTTATCTGGTGTTCCATGCAGATAAGGTGGTTTTACGTACTAAACCTGGTTTTCTTCCAAAAGTTGTTTCTAACAAAAACATTAACCAGGAGATAGTCGTGCCTTCTTTGGGTCCGAAACCAGTTTCGAAGAAGGAACGTTTGTTGCACAATTTGGATGTTGTTCGCGCTCTAAAATTCTATTTAGATGCTACAAAGGATTTTAGACAAACATCTTCCTTGTTTGTTGTTTATTCTGGTAACAGGAGAGGTCAAAAAGCAACTTCTACCTCTCTCTCTTTTTGGATTAAAAGCATCATCAGATTGGCTTACGAGACTGCCGGACGGCAGCCTCCTGAAAGAATCACAGCTCATTCCACTAGGGCTGTGGCTTCCACATGGGCCTTCAAGAACGAGGCTTCTGTTGATCAGATATGTAGGGCAGCGACTTGGTCTTCACTGCACACTTTTACCAAATTTTACAAGTTTGATACTTTTGCTTCTTCTGAGGCTATTTTTTGGGAGAAAGGTTTTGCAAGCCGTGGTGCCTTCCATTTAGGTGACCTGATTTGCTCCCTCCCTTCATCCGTGTCCTAAAGCTTTGGTATTGGTTCCCACAAGTAAGGATGACGCCGTGGACCGGACACACCTATGTTGGAGAAAACAGAATTTATGTTTACCTGATAAATTACTTTCTCCAACGGTGTGTCCGGTCCACGGCCCGCCCTGGTTTTTTAATCAGGTCTGATGATTTATTTTCTTTAACTACAGTCACCACGGTATCATATGGTTTCTCCTATGCAAATATTCCTCCTTAACGTCGGTCGAATGACTGGGGTAGGCGGAGCCTAGGAGGGATCATGTGACCAGCTTTGCTGGGCTCTTTGCCATTTCCTGTTGGGGAAGAGAATATCCCACAAGTAAGGATGACGCCGTGGACCGGACACACCGTTGGAGAAAGTAATTTATCAGGTAAACATAAATTCTGTTTTTAAAAACGTTTCCAATTTAATTCTATTATCTAGTGATACAAACAATGTGTAACAAATGTGCACTTAAGGATTTAGACCCAAATTTTATCCACCGCCTGACAATCTTCTTCTTTGAAAGACAACCTTCAAAAGAAAAATAACTGCAAATAGTTAAAGGGACATTAAACTCAAAAATTTCTTTCATGATTCAGATAGAGGATACCATTTTTAAAAAGTCTCCAATTTACTTATATTATCAATTTTTTTCATTCTCTTGTTATTCTTTGTTGAAGAGCTACCTAGGTAGGTAGCGTGCACATGCCTGAAGCACTACACAACAGGAAATAGTGCTGCCATCTAGTGCCCCTGTTAATGTATAACATTGTTGCAAAACTGCTGCTATATAGTGCTGCAGACACGTGCACACTCTTGAACTTACATTTCTGCTTTTCCACAAATGATATCAAGAAAACTACGAACATTTGATCATAGAAGTACAGTAGAAAGTTGTTTAAAATGTTATTTTATATCTAAATCATGAAAGAAAAAATTGGGGTTTTATGTCCCTTTAAGTATGTTTAAAATATTGCATACATATGTGACAAGAGCCGTACTTACATCCTATTGAGTTTGTTAGTGTGTGCGCTCAAGATAAGCCTTCCCAGGCTCAGAGGCAAATGTAGTAGATACTGCTCACACAGAGTCGACCCTTAAATTTTACTCCAAATCCAAATTTGCATCTTCTCATGTTATTCTTTGTTAAAGGGACAGTATACACCAATTTTCATATAACTGCATGTAATAGACACTACTATAAAGACAAATATGCACAGATACTGATCTAAAAATCCAGTATAAAACCTTTTAAAAACTTACTTAGAAGCTTCAAGTTTAGCACTATTGATGAGGTTAGCTGGAACACCCAGTGAAAGGGGCTGGGAAGAGACACTCTTAACCCCCCCCCCCCCCCTTCCCTGCATATGAAAAGACAGATTAGACAAACAGGAGCCAGCAGCAGTCTGTAAACGCTTGTATACATCTGACACTTTGGGGCTTGGTTAGGAGTCTGAAAATTAGCACAATGTTATTAAAAAATAAGTAAAACTATACGTGGTTACACAAACACTCCCATATAGGCTATATAAATATATTGTCTACAAAACATTTATGCAAAAAAATCTAGTGTACAATGTACCTTTTTAAAGAGATATCCAGATAGGTAGCGTGCACACTCCTAAACTTCTGCTTTTCAACAAAGATAACAAGAAAACAAAGATTTGTTAATACAAATATATTGGAAAGTTGTATAAAATTGCATAGTCTATCCGAGTCATGAAAGAAAAAATGTTGGGTTTTTTTTGTTTGTTTTTTCCCAAAGATTTTTGTTTGTTTTAACAAGTATAACACTGTCTGGGGATTCGCAGATCCCCTGCACATCATAGTACAAAGCAAACCATAGAGTATTAGAATGAAATACGAACAAACAAAAAGGAAATAAATAGTTAGAAAGGATACAACTAAGTCATTGAAGTATCCGAGATAGAAGTCAGTACATTGCGTGAGAAATTGCCAAAGAAGGGGGGGGGGAATGAAGGGGTGGGATTCATCCTTATGGGTGGGGAGGGAGAAAGGGGATGGAAAGTACCTATCGGAATTCGTCTAAGGCAGGAGATGTGTGCGTTACTATACCCTGACCTGGGGAAGCCATGTGTTGTCGTGTATTTCCGTCCAGTCGGCCCAAACATCTCAAACAGGTCACTTTTGTCCAGACCATAGAATATATCTCTTTCCATGGCCCGTAGATAGGCCATGTTCCTAAGGATATCAGACCATCCAGGGGGGGAAGTTTTCTTCCAGCATCTGGCAATACAGGTTTTGACAGAAGTTAGAAGATAAACACAAAAGATCTGTTGGTGTTTGGGGAGGGCGTGTAAGTTTAAATGTAGGAGTGCTGTGGCAGGGCTTTTGGGCAGTTGTATCTTAAGAGCAGATAGAGTGCGGAAACATAGGGTCCACAAGTGAGACAACCTGGGGCAGTCCCACCAGATGTGGATCATGCTCCCCTGGGCCCCACATTCCCTCCAGCATTGTGGGGAGGACGTCGGGAACATCTTGGCTAGTCGCACTGGGACCAGGTACCATTGAGAGATAACTTTATAGTGCTTTTCAAACATTGTCACACAATGTAAAGATTTTTTGGTCAGGGTATGAGATCCTTGCCAGGCACTAGCCGGGATTCTAGTATGGAGAATAGTGTCCCACTTGTTCAAATGCGGGGCCAGGTCCGGGGGCGCCGTGCCCTCTAGCAGACAGTAATGTCTCGACAGGGGTTTGTATAGTCTACGTCCACCCTTCCAAGTAGATTCCCATGGAGTAAGTGGGTGCGTAGCGGAGGGGGAAAAACCCCAGCTAGACAGGAAACTTTTAATCCTAGTAAGCTCAAAGTGGAGGTGGGGTGGGACGTCTTTACCAAGGCTGTCCCTAGACAATCTGATATAACCATCTCCACTGGCCGCAGACCAAAGATCCGAAACTTGTGTCACCCCCATTCTAGCCCATGTGTTGGGGTGTGTATCTGAGAGGCCCGTAAAGAGGCCGGGGATAGAAGTAATCGGGGAGGGATGCGGTGCGATCAGCTTACGATGCCGGATCTTATCCCAAACCGCCAAGCACTCTATGATTACTAGATTATGGATGTTCAAGGTTCTACGGCTGTGAACCGGGGTCCAGATTAAATCTTTCAAGTAGATATCAAAGGGCAGTGAAGCTTGTTCGATATCCCTCCACCTGTCTTGAGATTGCAAATCTCCCCACTGGGAGATATGCGTGAGCATGGCTCCCTCGTAATATTTAAGTATGGATGGGGAGGCCAAGCCCCCCAAATGAACCGGGAACTGGAGCGTTTTGTGGGCTATCCTCGGGGTTTTATTCTGCCAAATGAATTTGGTGCATTCACTTTGGAATTGCAGCAGTAAGTGGGAGGGTACTCTAATCGGTAGGCACCTAAATAGATAGGTGAGCCGTGGGAGGAATTACATCTTGAGAGGCGCTATGCGGCCCATCCAAGAGATGTTCTTATGATCCCAGGTATTTTTTAGCGCTCGCAAGTCTGCCAGCAAGGGTGAAAAGTTATACCATCTGTTTCAGGTCGTTTGATATTTTGACTCCAAGGTGTGTGATATTTTTACTAGACCATTTAAAATCGAATTGCATCTGGAGGGCCGAGATATATTTTTGGGGAAAACCCCACCAGTAAATTTCTGTTTTAGGGACGTTAAGTTTGTAAAAGGAAAGAGAGCCAAAGGCCTCAAGTATATCCAGAAGTTTAGGGATGGTATGGAGAGGGTCCGCTGAAAACACTGTCACGTCATCAGCAAATAGGGCGATGTTATGCTTAGAGCCCGAGAGTGTAATACCCATCAGGTCTTTGTTAGTGCGTATAGTTTCTGCAAGTGGCTCTATTGCTAGGGCGAACAGAAGTGGGGAGAGAGGGCATCCCTGCCTCGTACAGTTTCGGATGGGGAACGGAGTTGAATGGAACCCCATTCCCCTAACTGTAGCTGTAGGGTTGGAATATAGGGCTTGGATGGCTAGTCGTATATCAAGGGGGAATTTGAGGACGTCAAGGGTCTCCCAAAGGTAGCTCCACCTAACCCTATCGAAGGCCTTCTCGGCATCTAAAGAGATAACCGAAAAAGGCTTGTTCATTCTTGTCGATTCACAAACTATATTAATAAGGCGCCTGTTGTTATCTGGGCCCTCCCGGTTGTGTATAATCCCCACTTGGTCTGGGTTGACCAGGGTAGGCAGAAGTTTGCAAATTCGATTCGCAATAAGCTTGGAATAGATTTTTATGTCCACATTTATAAGCGAAATAGGCCTATAACTGGGGCAGAGAGAGGGGTCCTTATTTGGTTTCGGGATCATAATGATCTCAGCTTCCAAAAATTCTCTTTTAAAGCTTCCTCCTTGCCTGGCGCTGTTAAAGAACCTAAGGAGTAGCGGCACTAGTTCTTGGCAGTAGGTTTTGTAGAACTGTGCAGGAAATCCGTCAGGACCAGGGGCCTTAAGAGATTTGAGTCGCTGGATGACCCGTTTGACTTCCAACTGAGTGAACGGATTAGTCAGGGACTCCTGTTGTTCCGTCGATAGGGAGGGTAGGTTTAAGGAATCGAGAAAGTCTCTGATCTGTTGAGTGGAGGCGGGGGCATTGATCTCATTACCCTCAAGGTCGTAAAGCTTTGAGTAGTAGTCTGAGAAGCAGTCCCCTATCTGTGAGGGGAGCTTGTGGGTCTGGTTATTGTAAAAGATTTGGTGTATGCGGGACGTACTGTTCCGTTGGCGTAGTTTATTCGCCAACAGTGTGTCCGCCCTGTTGCCCTTATAATAAAACATCTGTTTAAGTCTAGTGAGATTCTCTTGGGTACGCCGCAATTCAAGGTGGTTAATATGCGAGCACACCGCCGAGATCTGGGAAGACAGCACTTCCGTGACTTTCGTTCTGTTGGCGGATTCCAATAGTCTTAGTCTACAGTGGGCTTGGGCTAGGGAGAGCCCAGCTAATTTCCTAAGGCGGGCTTGCTTACGGATAATGTAGCCTCTGGTTACCGCTTTGATAGCTCCCCAGAGTGTGTCGTCAGCGGTCTGGCCGTTGTCGTTGAGTTGGATGAGATCTATAAGATCTCTTCGTAGCTCCTCCCTAAAAGGGATGTCCGCTAGAATATTACGTGGGAGAGACCATCTGCTTTTGTGGGGACAAGGGTCACTGAGTTGTAAGTCTACAAGCACCGGGTCATGGTCAGACCATGGGCATAGAGGGATATTGGATTGGAGCACTGAATCCAGGGTCCCGGACGAGCAAAAAATATGGTCCAACCTAGAATAGGTTTTGTGGACCTGGGAGAAGTGAGTGAAGTCTCTGTCTGTGGTGTGTAGGGATCGCCAGATATCATAATATCCAAACTCAGACATGATTGCTTTGAATCTTTTAGAGAGAAGTGTCAGTTGGGGGGAGGGCCTATTTGGGTTTAGCGTCTTACTGTCAAGGTCAGCGTCCCAAATCATGTTGTAGTCCCCTGCAATTATGACTCTGCCTTGTTTATGTTGGTCAATCAACCTCAAAATTTTCCTGAGACAAGCTGGCTGACGGGAATTGGGTAAGTAAATCGAGACAAGGTTGTGCGTGACGTGGTCTAGTTTACATACTACAATTGTGAATCTGGCCTGGGTCTCTAAGTACCTGGATTTCCTCATAGGCTATCCTCCTGTGAATCATGACAGCGGTCCCTCTAGCTTTTTTTATAAATGAGGAGCACTCAATGGTCGTGTACGATCGAGAGTGGAATCTAGTGGGGGAGGTTAACAGCCAATGCGTTTCTTGTAGAAACACTACGTCAGGATCGTGGTGACGTAGCATACGGGAAAGTAAACTCCTCTTGTAGGGGGAATTTAAGCCTCTGGAATTATGTGTGCATAGTCGTAAACGGGACATTCTCTACCTCCTGTCTGGGAAAGTAAATGGGCAGGAGAAATATTTAGGAAACCTAGATCCTCTTATCTGTGAGAAGTGTGAAGGGGCAAGGGGTTGGGGTGAGTGGCTAGCACGTGAAAAGGAAATGTACTGACAGCACAGGTGGAAATAGTCCACCGAGTTGGAACCCTGGCGTGGGTTAACCAGCGGGGGGGGAGCTAAGAGCGAATGTGTGACGAGGGGAGCTGGAAAGACCATCCCCACTCCAATATTTATATAAGTAAACTATGAGAAGGTAAACAAAAGTGCAAGTGAGCGAGTATCAACCTATGCGCCCGTTAAGGGCATAACCTAAACAAAAACATCAAGTTGAACATGGAAACCTGACAAGGGACAGTAAATGCAATAAGGTCTAACCACATAAGCATAGTATATAAAATAGAATGGAGACACATATGAATATATAGGTGCATATATAAGTCAATGTAGGCCCCACTCAGTATTCCATTGGTGTAACCCCCGAGAGTAGGGGGGGAAAGCGGGGAACACGTTCCACCACGTCACGGCCGTGGGACCCCAGGCATAGTAACTACGAATGCCGGGTAGATTGCGTTGGCTGTAAAGGAGGTAGAAAGTACCTAGGCCTGTCATGAAGTGGTGGAACGCGGACCCATACAATTAGTAGCTACAATTGCCAACACAGTACCCACCACATTCCATGGCCCCATGGGATATAGGGCATGAAAGTCAGAGGCAAACATGTCTAATCACATCAGGCCTGTAAAATATGGCGGGCCTGCAGGTTTGTCAAGATAGTACAATGATCATAATTAAATTTCTAAACACCTAACCCTAGCATGCATGAATCCATAGGGTAGGGCCGGAGGGACCTTAAAAGGGGCATATGTGAGGCCAAACCATCTCAGTTTCTCTGCCCAACAGCAAAACTCGGCTGGTAGGCCGAGGTGGGCATTCCGTAGCCTGTCAGGTTCCTGAGGTGTGGCAAACCACAAGTGCCACTTATCATGAGGGCCGGGACTCCGATTGGATAGGATCTGGAGGCTGCAATGTTTTAAGTCTCTTCGGTCCTTGTTCTTTCCCCGACCACTCGGGGGCCGAAGCTCTCAGCTTAGATTGGGTCGCGGGGGGTCCCCTGGGGTCCACTGCCATAAGGCCCCACTGACCCAGGAGGGTCGTACCCTGAGCCAGAGAGGGCACCGTGAATGATTTGTTGTCCTTTGTAATTATTAATTTAGTAGGGTAACCCCATCTGTATTTGATGCTCTCCCTGCGGAGGATCTGTGTGACCGGCTGGAAGTATCTACGATGTTGTAGAGTGTGTGCAGATAGGTCGGGCAACAGTTGTATGTCTTTGAACCTCTCTGAGATCTGCGGTTTCCTGAAGGCCGCCTTTATGAGCCTGTCTTTGAATGGAAAGCTATGAAAACAGACTATGACGTCTCTCGGTTTCTCCTGTGAGACAGTTCTAGGTCGTAAGGCTCTATGAGCTCTTTCCATGGTATCGTTAAATCCGTCTGTTGGGCCCAGCAGGTCCCTAAATAGGTCCTTCAGGAAAGTTTGAAGTTCTGCAGGTTGAATATCTTCCGGGATTCCTCTGAATCTTACGTTGTTTCTGCGAGACCTATCCTCCACATCAGCTAGTTTAAATTCTAGTTGACTGATCTGGTCTGCCAAAGATTCAGAGTATGCCAACAGGTTGGTATGATCGGTAGCAAGATCGTCCTGTTTTCTTTCCAGGGAGTACACTCTGTCCCCAATCTCAGAGATGTCCTTGCGGAGTTTAGCATGATTGCGCTGAATTTCCTTAGTTATGGAAATAGTTTGGTTTGCTAACATTCTTTTGAGGGTGTCCTCAGTTATCAGGTGTTGTGATCTGACCTGAGGTGTAAGGTCGGGTTGAGATCCATCCCCAAGAGATTCAGAGTCACTCTGATCCTCAAGAGGATCTTCCTTCCGGTGTTTATTTGGTTGTGTGAAGTGGTCTCGGACCGTTTTCTGCCTCTGACCTGGTGTTTTCGAGTGTCTCTTGGTGCTGTTAGGCATTTTCAAATTAGAAAAAAGTATCCTATCCTGAACAGGCAAGACTGGTATTTAGAGATTGCTAAGGAGATATGTAGGCCCTATAGGTTGACAACTTGAGAAAAGGAAAATACACTTGCAGATTAGTATTACATGACTGAGTGGGGCCGGCCGTCCACTTATGGCCTCTATCTCCACATGGCGGAGCCTAGGAGCAGAACACTGCTTCGCAATTCTGAGCAATTAGCTCAAGACACCGGCCCACATAGGGACAGGGGCCCAGTGGAGCCTACTGTTATTTACTTTTGATTTATAATGAAAAACCTTAGTTATGGCTAGACAGGGTATTCCCCCTCAGACCCAGGGAAGAAGGGGTACGACCTAGTGGAAGGGAAAAAGGAAAGTGGAGGTGACCAGCCTGCGTGAGCAGGCCGGAAAGGGGGGATCCGAAAGGGAAGGTTTAGCAGGAGCAAAAATGGCAAACACTTAAATGGGTTAGCAAGTGTACACTACCAGAGTCTGTGTCTCCTGTCAGTCCACTCACTGGGCAAGAGTCTGGGTTTGACCCCTCCCTCACCCCGCAAACAGCCTATGTGCAGTCGACAGACAGGAGAGGCTAGGATCTGAGCAGTGTGGGTCCCCTTGTTCTGGAAAAGAAGACGTACAGATTATAATATGACAAAACACTTCAGAAAAATAAAACACTCCACTCTGTGCTAGGGCCACAGAGAATCATAAGCTGACGCAGCAGCACAAACAATCACAGTTCCAGATCTGTACCCTTTATATATATATATATATATAGTCGGCTAGTGCCAGTAGCCTGGGCTGCCGTGTGGTAGGTAAGCCTCATGAGAAGCTTAAGAATGTCCTGGAAGAAGGTGGCAGGAGAGTGGTAATTCAGGTGTCTGCAACATGTAGGTGTAAATATATCAGAGCCCTTAAACTGTTAGTTTCTGAAATGGCAGGTTTATGCAGTCCAATGAGAGGTAGTAAGCGTGGACGTTTGCTTGTGTTTGCCAAGGAAACAACTGCTCAGGCTGTCCCCTGAGCAGGGATACAAGGTGTCAGCGACAGCTGCTTACAGGCAGAGGGTCTAGAGGTCTAGTTCAGTTGTGGCTACCCTCCTAAGTAAAGGACTCTCTCAGAACTTTTGACGTTTGAATGCTAATACTGCTGTGACTTAGCCTTGCTGTTTACTGAAATGGTGCAGATCAATAAAAGTATGCAGGTGTGGATGTCTACTTAGCGAGGGCGTCAGTCTTGCAATAATGTAGATGGCAAAGTTTCTTGTTATAGGGCCTGTTGCTATCCCCTAAGTTGGATGCTGCTGCACCTCACCGTTTATCAAATTAGTAGGCTTAACACAGTCTGTGTGAGAGGAGAAGCCCCTTTTCTTAACTGTAGATGGCCAGGAGTGGGACTTTGACTAGATCCATGCTTATTGTGTCAGGTAGCCCTTGAACCTTATTTTATATACTTTCAGGAAGTGAGGATAGTTGCTAAGAGAGCCGTTCAGCTAGATTATGGGGTGATTAGTGGCCCTGAGATGCAATCCTGTGCCCAAGCTTTTTATGGTGTAAGGTGTACCTTAGGGGCCAGAGCTTTTATCTCCAATAGATAAGGTACGTGCTGTGTGTGGGTGACAATGGTCTGGTAACCCCACGTGGCTGTGGGCAAAACTGTGAGCTACTCACCCGGTTCTAGTGTGGAAGTCTCGGCTCTCCTCTCCGCTTACTGTCCTGTAGCTGCTCGGTGTACTCAGCTATGGCAACTCTGGAGACTGCAAGGCCCGCCGGGCGCCCCCACGCTGTAAAGACAAGATGGCCGCGATTCGCGCCAGAAGACCCCGGCAGGTCCAGCGCCCAAGAGTCTCACCCTGGCGCTGCAAAACAGGGGCAGATGGCCGTCCCCGGCAATCCTCTCAATCCCTCCGCTTCTTCTGAACAGACTGCGCAGGAGGCGCGAGACGTCCGTGTGTTCCTGGAAGGGCTTGGCTGGTACGAGAAACCCGAGGCCGGTGCAGCAGGGCCTCCGCTTCACCAAGTCTGCTTGTGCTGTTCAGCTGTTCAGCTCCGGAGTAGCCAGATGTCACAGGTACACGGCAGGAGCTTCAAACCTCCTACGGCCAAAGTGAACTCAGAGTTCCTCTGACAACCTAGGAGAGAGGTTTCCTGTGGTGTGCGTTGTCCTTCGGCCTACTAAGGGGCACCAGGCCGGATGGCAGCGTGTCAGCTCTGCAGGCGTATGGTTGGTATGGACTCCGGAGCGGATCCCCGACCCTCCGGAGTAAAGTGTGGTACAGGGACTGACTTGAGTACAGGCTGTTAGGTATGGCAGTTAGACCTCCGGAGCGGAGCCCCGACCCTCCGGAGGAATTAGTCTCGCTCAATCCTTTGCTAGCCTAGAGCGTTTATAAGGCACAAAATAGGAGTTCAGAATCTCCAAAATAAGTCCCTGTTCTTTTGTACTCTCGATGGCAGAGGAAATAAACTCCAAAAATTTCACTTTTAAGCAGAAAAGCGTTTATTGCTAAGAGAGGAGCTCCTAAAAGCACGTCTGCTCTCTCCTGCGGTTAGCTCCGCCCCCCAAAATGTTGGTTTTATGTCCCTTTAACCATTAAATGCTTCTGCATTCCTGTTCTATCTATGTTTAATTATTGGTTTTACCCAGCCAGTTTATACAGTAATAGCTTATAGGATATTTTGCTTCCTATGTGGTACTATTGTCTATTTGTCTATCTGTTTCCATGTTTTAATAAACAGAAAGATTGAAGATTTTCACCTTTGCTCCGCTCCCAATTTTTCGTTACTATTATCTATTTACCTGTAGGTAACAAAAATGAGATGTTATGTTAGAAAAAAACTAAATATAAACTTAGTAAGAGTGTTTGAAGGTTGTAACCCAGTGCCAATAGTAAACTCAATTTGTTTAGTTAGGATCAATAAGATTATCCAAAACCGTAAGCCTGTAATGTACCCTTGTGTTTAAAATCTAAAAAAGGGATTGAAAGGTCAGAATTGAAATGTGCACTGATGGAAGTATATTGCAAAAATGCTTCTATTTCACTTTGAAATGCATTTATGCACATTTCAGTTTTACCTTTCTATCCCTTTAAAGGGACATGAAACCCAAAAGTTTTATTATATGATTTCATTTAGGTAGAACATACTAGGCTATTTGCTGCTCCTGAGCTTACCTAGATAAACCTTTCAGCATAGGATAACAAGAGAAGGAAGCAAATTAAATAATAGAAGTTGATTGGAAAATGGTATGCTCTGTCTAAATCATGAATGTCTAACTGTCTCTTTAAATAATAACCAATAACTGAAATCTAGATACAACTTGGCCTAATACATATGCTGTCAAGCACTAACATGAGCATGCAATAATACCTCTCACAAAAACCAGCAGCCATTTCATTATTTCAGCATCAATGAAATTAAAGATCCCCAAATTGCTTGTTTTTTCCCGGTATGTTAATCCTTGGGGTGTTTGGGTGTATTACAATAATCATAAGTGCCACTTGAGTTTCAATGGTGTGTGTGTGTGTGAAGGGTGTCTTAAAGGATGAAAGGGCTGTAAACACTAATACGTGTTTTTACAGAAGGGCTTCGCAGTTCATTTTTAAATTGATAAATCATTCAGAATGTTAAGTAGCTGACTTCAGATTTTTTAGGAGCCAGGATTTTGTAAGCAATCTGTTTTTTTCTTACATTTACATGAACAACAACAAACATTCTCAATTTAGTTTATTGCATGGCAAACTTTTAAGTAACAGTTGTTTACATTTTATTTAAATCTGGCCAGAAATGCAATCTGTGTATGGTAGTGTTTATTCTCACTGGTTGATAGAGAGGGCAAGTGAACAAAAGTCTGTCACAAAATCTTGTTTATTTATCACATGAAAATCCATTTTAAAACACTTCAAATTTAGTACATCATTTCTTTTACAGTGAAATTTTAGATTTGGCAAATGTATGAAACATCTATTTCAACCCATTTGCAACGGCTGCTTTTACCTCTGTCAGTTGTCCTAAGGCTGTAGAGGCATGCAGAAATAGTGTGGTTTTACAATTGTAAGGTTTTCTCAAATGAAACATAGGTGATGTGCTAACTGATCATGCTTTAAGAAGTCACTGTGAGTTTTCTAGAGATAAACACTGTAGTGTGCCTGCTTGTGATGTTACTTTCCCATCATTAATTAAAAGATGGACTATGCATAATTTATAATTTCTTTCATGTAATTAGCAAGAGTCCATGAGCTAGTGACGTATGGGATATACATTCCTACCAGGAGGGGCAAAGTTTCCCAAACCTCAAAAAATGCCTATAAATACACCCCTCACCACACTCACAAATCAGTTTTACAAACTTTGCCTCCTGTGGAGGTGGTGAAGTAAGTTTGTGCTAGATTCTACGTTGATATGCGCTCCGCAGCAGGTTGGAGCCTGGTTTTCCTCTCAGCGTGCAGTGAATGTCAGAGGGATGTGAGGAGAGTATTGCCTATTTGAATTCAATGATCTCCTTCTACGGGGTCTATTTCATAGGTTCTCTGTTATCGGTCGTAGAGATTCATCTCTTACCTCCCTTTTCAGATCGACGATATACTCTTATATATACCATTACCTCTACTGATTCTCGTTTCAGTACTGGTTTGGCTTTCTACTACATGTAGATGAGTGTCCTGGGGTAAGTAAGTCTTATTTTCTGTAACACTCTAAGCTATGGTTGGGCACTTTATATAAAGTTCTAAATATATGTGTTTAAACATTTATTTGCCTTGATTCAGGATGTTCAACGTTCCTTATTTTCAGACAGTCAGTTTCATATTTGGGATAATGCATATGAATAATTAAAAAATTTTCTTACCTTAAAATTTGACTTTTTCCTGTGGGCTGTTAGGCTCGCGGGGGCTGAAAATGCTTCATTTTATTGCGTCATTCTTGGCGCGGACTTTCTTGGCGCAAAAATTTTCTTGTCATTTCCGGCGTCATACGTGTCGCCGGAAGTTGCGTCATTTTTTTGACGTTTTTGTGCCAAAAAATGTCGGCGTTACCGGATGTGGCGCCATTCTTGGCGCCAAAAGCATTTAGGCGCCAAATAATGTGGGCGGCTTTTTTGGCGCTAAAAAATTTGAGCGTCATTGTTGTCTCCACAATATTTAAGTCTCATTATTTATTGCTTCTGGTTGCTAGAAGCTTGTTCATTGGCATTTTTTCCCATTCCTGAAACTGTCATTTAAGGAATTTGATCAATTTTGCTTTATATGTTGTTTTTTCTATTACATATTGCAAGATGTCTCAGATGGACTCTGAATCAGAAGCCACTTCTGGAAAAACGCTTAACTGAGTTTCAGTTCTACCAAAGCTAAGTTCATTTATTTTAAATGTTATAAATGTTTATCTTTAGCTATGGTTTGTAATAAGTTATTATGTTATACTTTTACATGCGGATTCCATTAGTATTTATGCTTTATATATTTTCTTTTCTTACAAGAAATATTTAGAAGACTTATAAGAAATATTTTTCTGATTCTATGTTAAAGGCTTTGTCTGACTTCGTGCCTTCTAATAAAATTTTTAGGTCTTTTTCACTTCTTTTTTAATTATTGAAGTTTCAAATGACCAACAACATACTGATTTATCCTTCTCTGATGATGTTTTTTTCTCTTTCAGAAATTTTCTTCATCAGATATTGACACTAACAAATCTACTTTTTTATTATTTTTCTATTATTAAAGTACATTTGTTCTTTGTTGAAAAGGTGTTGATTATTTTGGATATTAAGGTAACAAGTTCTTTAAGACTAGCTGACATTATTTCTGCCTATTTATTTCTTCTGTGTTTTCAGAGGTTTTCTTTCTAATTCCCTATACTAGGGAATGGAATAGGCTGAGAATTTTCTTTTATTCCTTCTTCAAAGGTTTTAAACTATATTCTTTGTCAGCAGTTAAACTCAATTTGGAGGGTTCTCCAATTTATTGGGGCTATCTCTAATTCTGCTTATTATGCTATTGTTTCTATAGCAAAATAGTATTTATTTTCCTTTAGATAGTTGTATCTTATTTATGGAAAATTATTTAGTTTCAAGTACTTTCTTGGTCCTGTGATTTATTTGGATATTGCAATTGCTTCATTTTCTCTGTTTACTTTAAGATCAAGTATCAGATTATGATTTATTTTAGCATTGTTAAAGGGACAACATTTACTAGACTAGGTGCTGTTGCATTTTTCTTGTTGTTTTGCATTTATTGATTATGCAAGTCCACTGTATTGGCTGGTCCTTTTATCTGGACTATCATGCTAATAATTTCATTTGTATCTTCATTTTATTGAATATTTTCGCAAATGAGGGTTAATCTATGTCTTTAGCTTTTTTAGCTAGAAGAATTTTGTGATTTTTAAAAAATAAATAAATAAAAAAAAATCCATATTTCTTTTGTTCTAAGATAATCAATTATTTGTTTTATAATTGGATTCAATTCTTAACTGTTACTCTGGGCTTCAAGGTTGAGTTCTAAGACTAAAACTTTAAGCTTATACTGGTTTGGTTGTTCTTATTAAGGAATGAATTCCTGAGTTCTTTCCCAAGTAACATGTCTATATTTGGAGTTCGAAATCGGCTCCCTAATTTTGCGATGTACGTATTCCAGCTTGGCTGGTAAGGGGCAGGTTAAGGCTTCTTTGAAATTTCTTTGATTTTATTCCAGTAAGGCTAACACTTTCTTTAACTGTGTTTCTGTCCTATATATTTTGGGTACTGTTGAAGCATGGCTGGGCACCCATGGGGTTCAAGCGCTGCTCAGACCTGGAATCTTCTAGGGTATTTCTTCCAGTTCCTTTTGAGGAACCGGGTTTTGGAGTTTTATTCAAACTATTTTGTCTTTTTATGGTCGTTGATAGCATTATTTGTTTTCATTAGATACAATAAATGCATATTTTCATTTTTCTGTTTTCATTCAGATTATTTTCTGAGGATGCGGAATCTCATATGATTCACTTACTCTTCAGGACATAGTTAGAGGATCTTCTTTTCAAAAGCTCTTGATTCCTCACACAAGGGTCACCTTTTTTAGGTTTCCAGATAGTTTGTCTCACTGTCCTTGTCTCTATCAGACAAGGGATAATGTTATGGGTTCCGTCTATTGGTACCTTTAGTCTCTATTATTTCCTTCAGTTGCTATATATGCATAGAAGTTTTAGGTCTTATGGCCACAGAATTGGATTCAATTATCTTTGCTCATTTTCACTAGAAAGAACCTTTCCAGTCTTTTATAAGTGGTGTTTCTTCAAGAACATGGTTGGAGGATCAATTTACCAAAAAGTTTGTTTGATTCCTCAGACAAGGGTAACCTTTTTAGGTTTCCTGATAGATTCAGTGTTCTTGATTCTGTCTATGACGGACAAGAGGTGTCTGAAATTGGTTTCAGCTTATCGAAACCTTCAGTCTCAATCTTTCCCTTCGTTAGCCTTATGCATGGAAATTCTAGGTCTTATGACTGCTGCATTGTACGCGATCCCCTTTGCTTGTTTTCACATGCGACCTCTTCAGCTCTGTATGCTGAACCAGTGGTGCAGGGATTATACAAAGATATCTCAATTAATATCTTTAAAACCAATTGTTCGACACTCTCTGACGTGGTGGACAGACCACCATCGTTTAGTTCAGGGGGCTTCTTTTGTTCTTCCAACCTAGACTGTGATCTCAACAGATGCAAGTCTGACAGGTTGGGGAGCTGTATGGGGGTTTCTGACAGCACAAGGGGTTTGGGAATCTCAGGAGGTGAGATTACCAATCAACATTTTTGGAACTCTGTGAAATTTTCAGAGCTCTTCAGTCGTGGCCTCTTCTAAAGAGAGAGTTGTTCATTTGTTTCTAGACGGACGATGTCACACCCGTGGCATATGTCAATCATCAAGGAGGAACTCACAGTCCTCTGGCTATGAAAGAAGTCTCTCGAATACTTGTATGGGCGGAATCCAGCTCCTGTCTAATTTCTGCGGTTCATATCCCAGGTTTAGACAATTGGGAAGCGGATTATCTCAGTCGCCAAACGCTACATCCGGGCGAATGGTTTCTTCACCCAGAGCTATTTCTTCAGATTGTTCAAATATGGGGACTTCCAGAAATAGATCTGATGGCTTCTCATCCAAACAAGAAGCTTCCCAGGTATCTGTCCAGATCCAGGGATCCTCAGGCGGAAGCAGTGGATGCATTGTCACTTCCTTGGAAGTATCATCCTGCTTATATCTTTCCGACTATAGTTCTTTTTCCAAGATTCTAAAGGAACGTTAGTTTATTCTGCTGGTGGCTCCAGCATGGCCTCACAGGTTTTGATATGCGGATCTTGTCCGGATGGCCACTTGCCAACCGTGGACTCTTCTGTTAAGACCAGACCTTCTATCGCAAGGTCCTTTTTTCCATCAGGTTCTCAAATCCTTAAATTTGAAGGTATGGAGATTGAACGCTTGATTCTCAGTCATAGAGGTTTCTCTGACTCTGTGATTAATACTATGTTACAGGCTCGTAAAACTGTATCTAGGAAGATATATTATCGAGTCTAGAAGATTTACATTTCTTGGTGTTTTTCTCATCATTTTTCTTGGCATTCTTTTAGAATTCCTAGAATTTTACAGTTTCTTCAGGTTGGTTTGGATAAGGTTTGTCTGCAAGTTCCTTGAAAGGTCAAATCTCTGCTCTTTCTGTTCTTTTTCACAGAAAGATCGCTAGTCTTCCTGATATTCATTGTTTTGTACAAGCTTTGGCTCGTATAAAACCTGTTATTAAGTCAATCTCTCCTCCTTGGAGTTTGAATTTGGTTCTGGGGGCTCTTCAAGCTCCTCCGTTTGAACCTTTGCATTCGCTGGACATTAATTACTTTCTTGGAAAGTTTTGTTTCTTTTGGCCATCTCTTCTGCTAGAAGAGTTTCTGAATTATCTGCTCTTTCTTGTGAGTCTCCTTTTCTGATTTTTCATCAGGATAAGGCAGTGTTGCAAATTTCTTTTAAATTTTTACCTAAGGTTGTGAATTCTAACAACATTAGTAGAGAATTTGTGGTTCCTTCATTGTGTCCTAATCCTAAGAATTCTAAGGAAAAGTCGTTGCATTCTTTGGATGTAGTTAGAGCTTTGAAATATTATGTTGAAGCTACTAAGGATTTCCGAAAGACTTCTAGTCTATTTGTTATCTTTTCCGGTTCTAGGAAAGGTCAGAAGGCTTCTGCCATTTCTTTGGCATCTTGGTTAAAATCTTTGTTTCATCATGCCTATGTCGAGTCGGGTAAAACTCCGCCTCAATGGATTATAGCTCATTCTACTAGGTCAGTTTCTACTTCCTGGGCGTATAGGAATGAAGCTTCAGTTGATCAGATTTGCAAAGCAGCCACTTGGTCTTCTTTGCATACTTTTACTAAATTCTACCATTTTGATGTGTTTTCTTCTTCTGAAGCAGTTTTTGGTAGAAAAGTACTTCAGGCAGCTGTTTCAGTTTTATTCTTCTGCTTATAATTTCAGTTTTTTTCATTATAAGATTTAAACTTTATTTTGGGTGTGGATTTTTTTCAGCGGAATTGGCTGTCTTTATTTTATCCCTCCCTCTCTAGTGACTCTTGCGTGGAAGATCCACATCTTGGGTAGTCATTATCCCATACGTCACTAGCTCATGGACTCTTGCTAATTACATGAAAGAAAACATAATTTATGTAAGAACTTACCTGATAAATTCATTTCTTTCATATTAGCAAGAGCCCATGAGGCCCACCCTTTTTTGTGGTGGTTATGATTTTTTTGTATAAAGCACAATTATTCCAATTCCTTATTTTTTATGCTTTCGCACTTTTTGTCTTATCACCCCACTTCTTGGCTATACGTTAAACTGATTTGTGGGTGTGGTGAGGGGTGTATTTATAGGCATTTTGAGGTTTGGGAAACTTTGCCCCTCCTGGTAGGAATGTATATCCCCTACGTCACTAGCTCATGGACTCTTGCTAATATGAAAGAAATGAATTTATCAGGTAAGTTCTTACATAAATTATGTTTTTTTATGACACTCTAAGCTATGGTTGGGCACTTTATATGTAAAGTTCTAAATATATGTGTTTAAACTTATATTTGCCTTGATTCAGGATAATCAGTATTCCTTATTTCAGACAGTCAGTTTCATTATTTGGGATAATGCATATGAAATATTTTTTCTTACCTTAAAATAATTTTTTCAATTGACTGTTTTTCCCTGTGGGCTGTTAGGCTAGCGGGGGCTGAAAATGTTTCAATTTATTGCGTCATTTTTGGCGCAAAAATTTAATTTCCAGCGCCCTAATTGACGCCGGAAGTTTGCATATGGTTGCGTCATATTTGACGTTCAGACGTTTTTTTTGCGCCAAAATTGTAAGCGTCGTAAAAATATGGGCATTTTACTTGGCGCCAATAATGTGGGCGTCATTTTTGGCGCCAAAAAATGTGGGCGTCATTCTTGTCTCCACCTTTTTTTCCACATTATTTCAGTCTCATTTTTCATTGCTTCTGGTTGCTAGAGGCTTGTTCATTTGGCATTTTTTCCCATTCCTGAAACTGTCATTTAAGGAATTTGATATTTTTGCTTTATATGTTGTTTATTCTATTACATATTGCAAGATGTCTCAACATGACCCTGGATCAGAATCTACTTCTGGAAAGACGCTGCCTGATGCTGGTTCTACCAAAGTTAAGTGCATCTGTTGTAAACTTTTGGTAACTGTTCCTCCGGCTGTTGTTTGTGATAACTGTCATGATAAACTTTCTAATGCAGATTGTATTTCCATTAGTAATAATCCATTACCTGTTGTTGCTCCTTCAACATCTAATGTTCAGGATGTCCCTGTTAAGGTAAAAGAATTTGTTTCTAAATCTATTAGGAAGGCCCTGTCTGTTATTCCTCCTTCCAGTAAGCGTAAAAGGTCTTTTAAAACTTCTCATATTTCAGATGAATTTTTAAGTGACCGTCATCATTCTGACTTATCTGTTTCTGATGAGGATCTATCTGGTTCAGAAGATTCTGCCTCAGATATTGACACTGATAAATCTTCATATTTATTTAAGATGGAGTTTATTCATTCTTTACTTAAAGTAGTGTTAGTTGCATTAGATATGGAGGAGTCTAGTCCTCTTGATACTAAATCTACTAAGCGTTTAAATTCGGTTTTCAAACCTCATGTAGTTATTCCTGAAGTTTTTCCAGTTCCTGATGCTATTTCAGAAGTAATTTCTAGGGAATGGAATAGTCTGGGTACTTCATTTACTCCTTCTCAAAGGTTTAAGAAATTGTACCCTGTACCATCTGATAGATTAGAATTTTGGGATAAAATCCCTAAAGTTGATGGGGCTATTTCTACTCTTGCTAAACGTACTACTATTCCTACGGCAGATAGTACTTTCTTTAAAGATCCTTTAGACAGGAAGATTGAATCCTTTCTAAGGAGAGCTTATTTATATTCAGGTAATCTTCTTAGACCTGCTATTTCTTTGGCTGATGTTGCTGCAGCTTTCACTTTCTGGTTGGAGGCTTTAGCGCAACAAGTGTCAGACCATAATGCTTATAGCATTGTTAAACTTCTTCAACATGCTAATAACTTTATCTGTGATGCCATTTTTGATATCATTAGAATTGATGTCAGATATATGTCTTTAGCTATCTTAGCTAGAAGAGCTTTATGGCTTAAATCTTGGAATGCAGATATGACTTCTAAGTCAACTTTGCTTTCTCTTTCTTTCCAAGGTAATAAATTATTTGGTTCACAGTTGGATTCTATTATTTCAACTGTTACTGGGGGGAAAGAAACCTTTTTGCTTTAGGACAAAAAATCTAAAGGTAAATACAGGGCTGCTAATTGTTTTCGTTCCTTTCGTCAGAATAAAGAACAGAAGCCTGACCCTTCCCCTAAAGGAACGGTTTCCGTTTGGAAACCTTCTCCAGTCTGGAATAAATCCAAGCCTTTTAGAAAGTCAAAACCAGCTCCTAAATCCGCATGAAGGTGCGGCCCTCATTCCAGCACAGCTGGTAGGGGGCAGGTTACGATTTTTCAAAGATATTTGGATCAATTCGATTCACAGTCTTTGGATTCAGAACATTGTTTCTCAAGGATACAGAATAGGTTTCAAGATAAGACCTCCTGTGAGAAGATTTTTTTCTCTCTCGCATTCAAGTAAACCCAGTGAAGGCTCAGGCATTTCTGAAATGTGTTTCAGATCTAGAGTTGGCTGGGGTAATTGTACCAGTTCCAGTTCTGGAACAGGGTCTGGGGTTTTACTCAAATCTATTCATTGTACCAAAGAAGGAGAATTCCTTCAGACCAGTTCTGGATCTAAAAATATTGAATCGTTATGTAAGAATACCAACATTCAAAATGGTGACTATAAGGACTATTCTGCCTTTTGTTCAGCAAGGGCATTATATGTCCACAATAGATTTACAGGATGCATATCTTCATATTCCAATTCATCCAGATCACTATCAGTTTCTGAGATTCTCTTTTCTAGACAAGCATTACCAGTTTGTTGCGCTTCCGTTTGGCCTAGCAACAGCTCCAAGGATCTTTTCAAAGGTTCTTGGTGCCCTTCTCTCTGTCATCAGAGAACAGGGTATTGCGGTATTTCCTTATTTGGACGATATCTTGGTACTTGCTTAGTCTTTACATTCTGCACAATCTCATACGAATCAACTTGTGTTGTTTCTTCAAAAACATGGTTGGAGGATCAATTTACCAAAGAGTTCTTTGATTCCTCAGACAAAGGTAACCTTTTTGGGCTTTCAAATAGATTCAGTGTCCATGACTTTGTCTCTAACAGAAAAGAGACGTCTGAAGTTGGTTTCAGCTTGTCAAAACCTTCAGTCGCAGTCATTCCCTTCGGTAGCTTTTTGCATGGAAATTCTAGGTCTCATGACTGCTGCATCGGACGCGATCCCCTTTGCTCGTTTTCACATGAGACCTCTTCAGCTTTGTATGCTGAACCAGTGGTGCAAGGATTATACAAGGATATCTCAAATAATATCCTTAAATGCCAATGTTCGATCTTCTCTGACTTGGTGGTTGGATCACCATCGTTTAATTCAAGGGGCCTCTTTTGTTCGTCCAACCTGGACTGTGATCTCAACAGATGCGAGTCTTTCAGGTTGGGGAGCTGTATGGGGATCTTTGACAGCGCAGGGGGTTTGGGAATCTCAGGAGGCGAGATTACCAATCAACATTTTGGAACTCCGTGCGATTTTCAGAGCTCTTCAGTTCTGGCCTCTTCTGAAGAGGGAATCGTTTATTTGTTTTCAGACGGACAATGTCACAACCGTGGCGTATGTCAATCATCAAGGTGGGACTCACAGTCCTCAAGCTATGAAAGAAGTATCTCGGATACTTGTATGGGCGGAATCCAGCTCTTGTCTAATTTCTGCGGTTCACATCCCAGGTGTAGACAATTGGGAATTGGATTATCTCAGTCGCCAGACGTTACATCCGGGCAAATGGTCTCTTCACCCAGAGGTATTTCTTCAGATTGTTCAAATCTGGGGACTTCCAGAAATAGATCTGATGGCCTCTCATCTAAACAAACTTCCCAGGTATCTGTCCAGATCCAGGGATCCTCAGGCGGAAGCAGTGGACGCATTGTCGCTTCCTTGGAATTATCATCCTGCCTATATATTTCCGCCTCTAGTTCTTCTTCCAAGAGTGATTTCCAAAATTCTAATGGAACGTTCGTTTGTACTGCTGGTGGCTCCAGCATGGCCTCACAGGTTTTGGTATGCGGATCTCATTCGGATGGCCAGTTGCCAACCTTGGACACTTCCGTTAAGACCAGATCTTCTATCTCAAGGCCCATTTTTCCATCAGGATCTCAAATCATTAAATTTGAAGGTATGGAAATTGAACGCTTGATTCTTAGTCATAGAGGTTTCTCTGACTCATTAATTAATACTATGTTACAGGCTCGTAAATCTGTGTCTAGGAAGATTTATTATCGAGTCTGGAAGTCTTAAATTTCTTGGTGTTCTTCTCATAAGTTCTCCTGGCATTCTTTTAGAATTCCTAGAATTTTACAGTTTCTTCAGGATGGTTTGGATAAAGGTTTATCTGCATGTTCTTTGAAAGGACAGATCTCTGCTCTTTCTGTTCTTTTTCACAGAAAGATTGCTAATCTTCCTGATTTTCTTTGTTTTGTACAGGCTTTGGTTCGTATCAAGCCTGTCATTAAGTCTATCTCTCCTCCTTGAAGTCTTAATTTGAACCTATGCATTCTCTGGATATTCAATTACTTTCTTGGAAAGTTTTGTTCCTTTTGGCCATCTCTTCTGCTAGAAGAGTTTCTGAGTTATCTGCTCTTTCTTGTGAATCTCCTTTTCTGATTTTTCATCAGGATAAGGCGGTGTTGCGGACTTCATTTCAATTTTTACCTAAGTTTGTGAATTCTAACAACATTAGTAGGGAAATTGTTGTCCCTTCATTGTGCCCTGATCCTAAGAATTCGAAGGAGAGATCTTTACATTCTTTGGATGTAGTAAGAGCTTTGAAATATTATGTTGAAGCTACTAAAGATTTTAGAAAGACTTCTAGTCTATTTGTTATCTTTTCTCTTTCCAGAAAAGGTCAGAAAGCTTCTGCCATTTCTTTGGCATCTTGGTTAAAGTCTTTGATTCATCATGCTTATGTGGAGTCGGGTAAGTCCCCGCCTCAAAGGATTACGGCTCATTCTACTAGGTCAGTTTCTACTTCCTGGGCTTTTAGGAATGAAGCTTCTGTTGATCAGATTTGCAGCGCAGCAGCTTGGTCTTCTTTGCATACTTTTACTAAATTCTACCATTTTGATGTTTTCTCTTCTTCTGAAGCAGTTTTTGGTAGAAAAGTACTTCAGGCAGCTGTTTCAGTTTGATTCTTCTGCTTATAATTTCAGTTTTTTTCATTATTAAGATTAAAACTTTTGATTTGGGTTGTGGATTATTTTTTCAGCGGAATCGGCTGTCTTTATTTTATCCCTCCCTCTCTAGTGACTCTTGCGTGGGAGTTCCACATCTTGGGTATCTGCTATCCCATACGTCACTAGCTCATGGACTCTTGCTAATTACATGAAAGAAAACATAATTTATGTAAGAACTTACCTGATAAATTCATTTCTTTCATATTAGCAAGAGTCCATGAGACCCACCCTTTTTGTGGTGGTTATGATTTTTTTGTATAAAGCACAATTATTCCAAATTCCTTATTTTTGATGCTTTTGCTCCTTTCTTATCACCCCACTTCTTGGCTATTCGTTAAACTGAATTGTGGGTGTGGTGAGGGGTGTATTTATAGGCATTTTGAGGTTTGGGAAACTTTGCCCCTCCTGGTAGGAATGTATATCCCATACGTCACTAGCTCATGGACTCTTGCCAATATGAAAGAAATTAATTTATCAGGTAAGTTCTTACATAAATTGTGTTTTTTTTCTCTTAATTTTTAAACAATATTGCTTTCATATAATGATGAGAGTCCATAGGAAATCCATAACATGTGGAATATAATTCCCACCACTAGGAGGAGGCCAATAACTGACACAAGAACTTTAATTCCTCCCATCTCGCTTCAGTTTTGTTCTTGGCCTCCCAGGAGTGAGGTTGAAGATATTGATGTTCCATCTAGGGATAGACCAATATAGTTTTTTCAGTGCCAATACCGATTATTGACCTCCTATCAGGCCGATAACAGGGGCCAATATTCTGTTTTGAAAAAACCAACACAATTTCTACACAAATCTGGTATAAACTGAATATGCTTATTAAAATTTTAAACATTAAAAGTAAACAACTGGGAAAAATAAAGTGCTTGAAAATTAACTTATTAAATTGCTTCCAAAAACAAAGAAAAATGGCATAAATGCCTTTTAAACTGCACACTGATATAAAATTAAATTTAAGTCACTACCTCAAAGCTAGACACTACACGATTTCTTCAGTACACCCAGTTAAGTAGAAAAACATTATAGTGTAGACAGCATAACATTTTAGCATGTTCTTCTGTTAAACTGCTTCTGTTTTTTCTCCTACATTGGTGTATCCGGTCCACGGCTTCATTGTTACTTATATATTCTCAATCCCTACAGGAAGTGGCAAAGAAAGCACACAGCAAAGCTGTCCATATAGCTCCCCTCAGGCTCCGCCCCCCAGTCACTCTCTTTGCCGCTCTAACTAGTAGCATCTCCCCGGGGGTGGTAAAGAGTATGTGGTGTTAGTTGTAGTTTTTTATTTCTTCTATCAAGAGTTTGTTATTTTAAAATAGTGCCGGCTTGTACTATTTACTCTGCAGCAGAAAGTGAAGAAGATTTCTGCTAAGAGGACTATGATTTTAGCACCAGTAACTAAAATCCATTGCTGTTCCCACGCAGGACTGTTGAAACCAGATAACATCAGTTGGGGGGAACAGTTTGCAGGCTTAACTGCTTCAGGTATGATCAGTCATTTTTCTAACAATACCCAGTAATGCTAGAAGACTGTCAGAAATTCCCTCTGGGATAGGTAAGCCATTGTTATTAGATTCAGCAATAAAAGGATGGCTTATTTTAAGGGCTTATGCTGGTTGACACTATTGTGGGCTAATCGATTGCTTTTTAGCAAGTTTTCAACTTAAATAGGTGTTTTTTTTATCAACTTAAAACACTTTTGGGGATTAATTTGCGCCTGGCACTTAGTTGGACACCTAATCTAGTCAGAAAGGCCCCTCCACTCTGGTATGCAGAGGAAGGAAGCCTCATTTTCGCGCCTCAATTGTTAACTTGTTTTGACTAGCCAGTTCATGCAGCTTCACGTGGGGAGTCCGGAGGCATCAGGAAGGGCTCCAGGGAGGCTTATATTCTTACCAAAATAACCCTAAGGAAGGTCAATGCCACAGGGCAAGCTGTGGCAGAGTACTGTAGTGTGTTAACCGGTTAACTGCTGTTATTAGCTCCGGTTTGGGCATTAAGGGGTTAATTGGTCTGAAAATTTGTGTGCAACCTTTTCAAAGCATTATGACACTGTGGTGAAAATTTCATAAAAATCGGATGTGTTTTTGATGGTTTTTTGATGTTTCAGTAATAAAGTGTGCACTTTTATTATTTAAAGAGACAGTAACGTTTTTGTCAAAAATAAATTTTATTGCATTGAAGTTACTTTTAAGTCTGTTAAACATGTCTGAACCTTCAGATAGCCTATGTTATCTATGTTCAAAGGCCAAGGTGGTTCCCCCATTAAATTTATGTGTGAAATGTGCTATAGCATCCAAACAGCTTAAGGACCGTACAGTTACACTTAAAGATATAGCCCAAGATGATTCTTTAGCTGAAGGGTGTGAAGATAGCTCGCTATCCTCCCCTTCTGTGTCAACACCAGCTATGCCCGCGCAAGCAATGCCCAGTACATCTAACGCACCAATTGCGATTACTATGCAACAGTTAGCGGCAGTAATGGATAATTCTCTCTCAGCATTTTTATCCAAACTGCCAGCTTTTCCTAGGAAGCGTGATTGCTCAGTTTTAAACACAGAAAATGAGCAAGCTGACGCAGAGGATAATTTATCTGTAGTGCCCTCATATCAATCTGACTTGGCGGTGAGGGAGGGCCTGTCTGAGGGAGAAATTTCTGACACACGGAAAGTTTCTCAGCAGGCAGAGCCTGATGCCATAGCATTTAAATTTAAGCTAGAACACCTCCGCGCCCTACTTAAGGAGGTCCTAGCTACACTTGATGATTGTGATCCTTTGGTGATCCCTGAAAAATTGTGTAAAATGGACAAATTCTTAGAGGTCCCAGTACACACTGATGCATTTCCGATACCTAAGAGGGTCCCTAAGGTAGAGGGGGCAGTTTCAACGCTAGCTAAGCGCACGACTATACCACTAGAAGACTGTTGCGCTTTCAAAGATCCTATGGATAAAAAATTAGAAGGTTTACTTAAGAAAATCTTTGTTCAACAGGGTTTTCTTCTTCAACCAATTTCTTGCATTATTCCTGTAACCACTGCAGCGGCTTTTTGGTTTGAGGAACTAGAAAACTTGCTCCAAAAGGAGACTTCTTATGATGAAGTCATGGACAGAATTCACGCCCTGAAGTTGGCTAATTCTTTCATTACAGACGCCGCTTTCCAGTTAGCTAAATTAGCGGTGAAAAATTCTGGTTTTGCAATTGTGGCGCGCAGATCGCTTTGGTTAAAGTCTTGGTCGGCGGATGTGTCGTCCAAAACAAAATTACTTAATATTCCTTTCAAGGGTAAGACCCTATTTGGGCCAGAGTTGAAGGAAATTATTTCAGATATCACTGGGGGAAAGGGCCATGCCCTTCCACAGGATAGACCTTTCAAGGCTAAAAATAAGTCTAATTTTCGTTCCTTTCGCAATTTCAGGAACGGACCGACTTCCACCTCTACAGCCACTAGGCAAGCGGGTAACGCATCCCAGCCCAAACCAGCATGGAAGCCATTGCAAGGCTGGAACAAGGGCAAACAGGCCAAGAAGCCTGCTGCTGCTACCAAGACAGCATGAAGGGGTAGCCCCCGATCCGGGACCGGATCTAATAGGGGGCAGACTTTCTCTCTTTGCTCATGCTTGCGCAAGAGATGTTCCGGACCCCTGGGCACTAGAAATTGTTTCTCAGGGGTATCTTCTAGAGTTCAAGGACCTTCCTCCAAGGGGAAGGTTCCACATGTCTCGCTTATCTTTAGACCAGATAAAGAGACAGGCATTCTTACGTTGCGTAGAAGACCTATTAAAGATGGGAGTGATACACCCAGTTCCAACAGCGGAACAAGGACTGGGTTTTTACTCAAACCTGTTTGTAGTTCCCAAAAAAAAAAAGGAACTTTCAGGCCAATTCTGGACTTAAAAATTCTAAACAAATTCCTCAGAGTTCCATCATTCAAAATGGAAACCATTCGGACAATTTTACCAACGATCCAGGAGGGTCAATACATGACTACCGGGGACTTAAAGGATGCGTACCTGTATATTCCTATCCATAAAGATCACCATCAGTTCCTGAGGTTCGCCTTTCTGGACAAACATTACCAGTTCATGGCTCTTCCGTTCGGTTTAGCCACTGCTCCCAGAATTTTCACAAAGGTGCTAGGGTCCCTTCTAGCGGTGCTAAGGCCGAGGGGCATTGCAGTAGCACCTTACCTAGACGACATTCTAATACAAGCGTCGTCCCTTCCCAAAGCAAGGGCTCATACAGACATTGTTTTAGCCTTTCTCAGATCTCACGGGTGGAAGGTGAACATAGAAAAAAGTTCCCTGTCCCCGTCCACAAGGGTTCCCTTTCTGGGAACAATAATAGACTCCGTAGAAATGAAGATCTTTCTGACAGAGGTCAGGAAGTTAAAGCTTCTGAACGCTTGTCGAGTTCTTCAATCCATTCCTCAGCCCTCCATAGCTCAGTGCATGGAGGTAATAGGACTAATGGTTGCGGCAATGGACGTGGTTCCTTTTGCTCGAATTCATTTAAGACCATTGCAACTGTGCATGCTCAAACAGTGGAATGGGGATTATGCAGACTTGTCTCCCCAGATTCAAATGGACCAGAAAACCAGAGATTCACTCCTCTGGTGGCTGTCTCTAGATCACCTGTCTCAGGGAATGAGTTTCCGCAGACTGGAGTGGATCATCGTCACGACCGACGCCAGTCTTTTGGGCTGGGGCGCGGTCTGGGAGTCCCTGAAGGCTCAGGATCTATGGTCTCGGGAAGAATCTCTTCTCCCGATAAACATATTGGAATTGAGAGCGATATTCAATGCGCTCCAGGCATGGCCTCAACTAGCGGAGGCCAGATTCATCAAATTTCAGTCGGACAACATGATGACTGTAGCGTACATCAATCATCAGGGGGGAACGAAGAGTTCCCTGGCGATGAGAGAGGTATCCAAGATCATCAAATGGGCAGAGAATCGCTCCTGCCATCTATCAGCAATTCACATCCCAGGAGTGGACAACTGGGAAGCGGATTATCTGAGTCGTCAGACTTTCCATCCGGGGGAGTGGGAACTTCACCCGGAGGTTTTTGCCCAGTTAACTCAACTATGGGGCATTCCGGATCTGGATCTGATGGCGTCACGTCAGAACTCAAAAGTTCCATGTTACGGGTCCAGGTCCAGGGATCCCAAGGCGACACTGGTAGATGCCTTAGCAGCGCCTTGGTCGTTCAATCTAGCTTATGTCTTTCCACCGTTTCCTCTTCTCCCACGGCTAGTAGCCAGGATCAAACAGGAGAAGGCTTCTGTAGGACCTGGTATGCAGACCTGGTGAATATGTCATCGGTTCCACCATGGAAGCTACCTTTGAGGCAGGACCTTCTAATTCAAGGTCCATTCGTACATCCAAACCTAGTCTCTCTGCAACTGACTGCTTGGAGATTGAACGCTTGATTCTAGCTAAGCGTGGGTTTTCGGATTCAGTTATAGATACCCTGATTCAGGCTAGAAAGCCTGTCACTAGGAAAATTTACCATAAGATATGGCGGAAATATCTTTGTTGGTGCGAATCCAAGGGTTACTCATGGAGTAAGATTAGGATTCCAAGGATTTTAGCTTTTCTCCAAGAAGGATTGGAGAAAGGTTTGTCAGCTAGTTCCTTAAAAGAACAGATATCAGCTCTGTCTGTTTTGTTACACAAATGTCTGGCAGCAATGCCAGATGTTCAGGAGTTTGTGCAGGCTTTAGTCAGAATCAAGCCTGTCTACAGACCTGTGGCTCCTCCATGGAGTCTAAATCTAGTTCTTTCAGTTCTTCAGGGGGTTCTGTTTGAACCTCTACATTCCATAGATATTAAGTTACTATCTTGGAAAGTTTTGTTTTTGGTTGCTATCTCTTCCGCTAGAAGAGTTTCTGAATTGTCTGCTTTGCAGTGTAATTCACCCTATCTGGTGTTTCATACAGATAAGGTCGTTTTACGTACCAAACCTGGTTTTCTTCCAAAAGTGGTTTCCAATAAGAATATTAACCAGGAAATAGTTGTTCATTCTCTGTGTCCTAACCCAGCTTCTAACAAGGAACGTCTGTTACACAATCTCGATGTGGTTCGTGCTTTGAAGTTTTACCTAAAAGCAACTAAAGATTTCAGACAAACTTCGTCCTTGTTTGTCGTCTATTCTGGTAAGAGGAGAGGTCAAAAGGCGACTGCGACCTCTCTGTCTTTCTGGCTGAAAAGCATCATCCGGTTGGCTTATGAGACTGCTGGAAGGCAGCCTCCTGAACGAATTACAGCTCACTCTACTAGAGCTGTGGCTTCCACTTGGGCTTTCAAGAATGAGGCTTCTGTTGAACAGATCTGTAAGGCAGCAACTTGGTCTTCACTGCATACATTTGCCAAATTTTACAAATTTGATACTTTTGCTTCTTCGGAGGCTATTTTTGGAAGAAAGGTTTTGCAAGCAGTGGTGCCTTCCGTTTAGGTTACCTGACTTGTTCCCTCCCTTCATCCGTGTCCTAAAGCTTTGGTATTGGTTCCCACAATCAAGGATGAAGCCGTGGACCGGATACACCAATGTAGGAGAAAACAGAATTTATGTTTACCTGATAAATTTCTTTCTCCTACAGTGTATCCGGTCCATGGCCCACCCTGGCATTTTAGTCAGGTTTAAATTTATTTTTATAAACTACAGTCACCACTGCACCCTATGGTTCTCCTTTTTCTCCTAACTGTCGGTCGAATGACTGGGGGGGCGGAGCCTGAGGGGAGCTATATGGACAGCTTTGCTGTGTGCTCTCTTTGCCACTTCCTGTAGGGATTGAGAATATCCCACAAGTAAGGATGAAGCCGTGGACCGGATACACCGTAGGAGAAAGAAATTTATCAGGTAAACATAAATTCTGTTTTTCATATATTGCTGCCACTTCACTAAAACCACGCTTACTTGGTACACTTTACAGATAAGGGTTAAAAGTAAAGAAACAAAAATATATATATATACTGCCACTTGACAGACAGAAAGGACATGCTGGAATATCAGTGCTAGATTTATTTATTTGCTTTAATTTTTAATATGCTCATTTATTTACTGGATTTCAAATACCTTCTCTGGTACTGAGGAGTGGACTATAAGTTTCTTTATTATGTCACTTATGGGCAGTTTTATACATGTGTAACAGCGCCACATAATGGTCAGAGCATTGTTATCCACTGCTAGAGAATATTGATACTAGTCTCCTATACTGCATATCTTTTTACTCAAGGTTTGTTGTGCACATTTAATTGATGTGCCCAAACTATAATTTTTTTAAATGTTTTTTTCTATTCCCATGAAAGGGGAAAATAAAATATTTAAATTAAAAAATCCTCAAATATAGCAGTTTTAGTGAAATGTTTTGCAAATGTGTAAAATGTATCAAAATCCAACAAATAATGTTCTATTTGTGACAGCAATTAGCAAATGGATTGATTTTATGTATTGCTGACCCCTATGAGCAAATCAAAAGTAATTTAGCTCTATGTACTTCAGGGAAACTATGTAGCTTTAAGTGCCACTTAACAAACACATTTTCCATTTCACAAATCATATATGTTTGTTTATACAAGTCCATCCTGCCATTGGTGGTATGGTAGTTGGTAACTGAGCTCCCAGGAACACCTGGGCTTGGACTCTTTTTTTTTTTTTTTTTTTCTTTTTTTTTTTTTTTTATCAGTGCTATTTATTATTAGATGCTATCTCCAGCTTATATGTGCTATAGATGATTTGTGTCACTTAAAACTACATAATTTGCCTGAATTACACAGAGCTAAATTTCTTTTGATTTGCTCCATATCGGTAAGTTTCTGGCTGATACCGATATTTCAGAAATTAAAAATATCTGCCATAAAAATTGGCCACTCCGAAATATCGGTCTATCTCTAGTTTCATCTACTTACGCATTATTTTATGGGAGCTCAGAGCAATGTGAGACCCATTATCCCTGACACATCATTCAGGAAAAAGCAGAAAATGGACTTCCACAGATGGGGCACAGAAATACCAGGTTATGTGCCTAGTACTTCCCTATAGGATTTCAGTCATAACTACCCTCAGGTGTTGTGGGGATTTGTCCCTCAGCCTCCTCCTGTGGGATCATGGGTATTTCCTCTCTTATGCTCTGCTGTTACCTTTACAGCACTGGATGGGTTTTCTACTGGACACACCATCTTAGGAATGCTGGGAAGATTCAGTAGAGTGGGTGTTTTTCCAGGTAAGTACAATGCACTCACATAGCCCACAGGCTATGAAGATACATAGTCTTGGATTTTATAGCCAGGGGACTGCATAATACCTCACACTGAGTATTTTCAGTGTAAGATATGACTGGTTATGCGACACAGAGGTTTAATTGACTCCTACTGCACCCCCTTACACTCTACTGTGGATTGGGGTAGTTTTTCATTTAATTTTACTTTATTATTGATCATTTTATTTGGGCGATTTATCTCTCTAAGGGATTTTTGTGTGCTGCTTGTCACTTCTGTAGTAGTTTTCTGCAAGATTGTGAGTGGTTTTCCTTTTATTTAGAGTGTTTATGGAGCAGTTTTTCTTTTCTCCTGCTTTTTATCTCCCAACTGTTTTTAATTGGTTTGAAGATAGGCTACAGGGAAGCACTCTCTTTCTGGGAACAATGGTGGGAGCTCAATTTGTTCTTCCCGCTCAGTTTGCTGCTTTTATCTTCCTCCCTTGGTCTGTTATAGTCAGCTGGTGTTTGGACTGTGCCACCTATTTGCTCTGCCCTCTAGCACAGATGGTGGGAGTAAGTCACCTATTGTAAAATCTTTAAGTGTTTATTTCCCCAGGGGGCTCTTCACCTAGCTTAGAGTTTTTGTTGCCGAATGTGCAGCTACAGGTGGCTACGCTGCTACAGTAATCTTGCATTTCCAGATCAGCACTCGTTTCAGACTTTTTATGTCTTTTGCACATGGATATCAGTGCTAAATTGTCATATAGTTTTTTTTTCTATATATGGTTGATATAACTGTCTGTTATTATACCCTCATGTTTGTGTCTTTAGGTATTGTCTGTTTTCATGCAGCATATTTAATCTGTCCCCTCATCTCTCTGATCCACTAGAGGGTAGATTTTTTTATCATGTTTTTTAATATTGTACTTATATTGCAATGGAGCTATTTCAACTCTGACAAGGCATACTTTTTTGTGATTCTGATCTAGATTCTATTATTAAGACTGTAAGGAGCCTTTCTCCCTCAAGACAAGTAGTCAAAGGGTAGGAATAGGCCAGGAAACTGGTTTTGTACTTTTCAATCTTCAAGAGATCAAAAGTCTACCTCCTCTTATAAGTCAGAGCCCTCCTTACCCGACTTGAAACCTGGTTCTTTTTTGACTAAAATTGAGCACTACAAGAAGTTCAACTGAAATTCCAAATCTGCATGAAAATGTGGCCCCCAAACCAGAATCTGTTCTGGTAGGTGGCAGGTTGAGTCCTTCATTCAGTCCAGGACCCTTGGGTTTAAAGCATCTCCCAAGGTTACAGAATAGGTATTCTATTCAGGCCTCCTCAAGGACAATTCCATCGGTCTTACATCCCCCCAAAAAAGGAGCTGGAGTATAAGGGGGTTAATTACTCCACTACCTGTCACTCAACCGGGACAAGGTTTTCCTTCTTAATACAGGGAGAGACCACAGCTGCATTAATTATTTGTGGGAATACTGAACCTGGCCACCAGGAGGAGGCAAAGACACCCCAGCCAAAGTAATTCTTTGCCTTTTGTCACAGGAGGTTGGCAGAGAAGTGTCAGAAGATTTCAGGAGTAGTTCCTTATAGAGGGTAGTACCCTTCGGGATGGGACTGGAGTTTTAAGTAGTCTTGTCAGCCTCTCAGTGAGAGCATTGATGAAAGTTAGAGTCTGGAGATGCAGGGAGAGTCTTTCTGCAAAACCATCCAGACTCATATTAACAGCTCCTAAGCAATCAGCGTTGACGAGTTTCACTGTCTGCCTTTCTTCACTCAAGTCCATGTCAGAAGCGCTGCTGCGATCTGTCAAACTTGAAGGAGCGTGTTTCTGTTCCACAGCATAGAGTCCAGTATGATCGTTTCATTTTTCATACATATGTGGACGATAGAAGACAGGATCACAGTGGGACTCCTTTTATCTATAAGGAATCAAGGGCTAATATCCCCTGAGGTGGATTATTGAACATTGGGGTTGTTTAATCATGTTTGTTATGTGATTTTGACTGCTTTGTGTGTAAGACGTTTGGGCACATAGGCTGATACGGAACATACAGGTTATTTATTTTTATTATATTGAGAGCTACACAGTTTTATTAAGCTGGTGCGCTTTTTCCTTAGCCGGGACAGTCCTGCATGACGCACCGGGTGACCGGGTATGGTCACCTTCCCCCCCCCCCCATTTCCTATTCCTGACCTTGTGTCTGCATAGGAGGTGGTGAGTGTCTCAGCCATTGGGTTTATAAGGTGGCATGTTTGTTTTTTTCTATAATTAGACAAATTATGGAGGATTCTGATCATTTAGAGGGGTATCCCTCTAATACTGAATTTGATACCTGTGTATATTTTGAGGAGGCTCGGGTACTCCAGCCCTCTCAATTATGTTCTGTATGCCGCAAAATCATCAGCCAATGTTGAGATGTTAGAGATCACTGAGCCGTCCGCCTCTGAGGATTCCTCGTCCCGTAAGGGGTGCTCCCTAGAATCTTCTGTTCCTACACATGCAGTTTCCCCGTGTACCGCTGCTCCTTCGCCTGAAGGTGCCTTTTTTCCACCAGAGGTTACTGTACAGTTCTGCATGGCCATCTCTACAGCCTTAGCGACTTTGTCTCTTCCTGCTACGTGCAAGAGAAGGGTTAATCCATGCACTCCTGCCCAGGGTCCATGGTGTAAATTGACGATTGTATCCTATCGGTCATCTGGGGATGCGGTTCCCTCTAAGGCTTCGGAGGTAGGGCCTCAAGGGTCGGAGTCTGTTGATTTGATTCCTCCGACTGAAGAGGATTTAGCATTTAGATTTAAAACGGCACGCCTGTGCTTGCTTTTGAGAGTTTTGGCAATGTTAGAGACTCCTAGTACTGATCTGTCAGTCGAATCTCTGTCCTCCAAATCAGATAGCAATCTTGATTAGACGAGTGGAGAAGAATGGAGTTCCTATTCTTTTCTCTTCTACACATTTTATTTTTAGAATCCCAGTCCAGAGCTCTACAAGGGAGTTTGTGTTGTAGGACAGGCAAGACCTGTTTTTTTGCACATTCCTTTTTGGCTATCACTTTTTGTGCGCTTGCCTATTTTCTTTTATATCCTGTTAGGATAGTTTTTTGTTTGAGCTCTTGGTTGTTGTAGAAACTCTTTTTAGGAAGACGTTTCGTCTTATGGGCTGTTTGAAGCTGAAAACTTCGGTTTTCAATATTTCTGGAGTTTTCCTATTGAAGCGTCTCAATTCAGTTTGAGGTGATGGTTTCCTCAACATTTTCGAATCAGATTTACGTCATGGACTGTAAGTAGTCTCCTAGCAGAAGCTTGGAATTTACAAATTTTTGGTTTAGTCCTCAAATTGCACTGGCAGATATGTCGGTTAAGTTTACTCTTTCATTCTTCTCGAGAAAAGGAGTTGGTTCTAGCTATTCCAGGCCAGACTGAGCAGATCCATTTAACCTTGATGACAGAATGGACCTGTTTTAGGTTCTATCTTGTATGGACGTCCTGCATTTCTGGGCAGTTTTTCTTCTTTTGTCTTGTCTTTCGACAGAGAGAAAGAGGTTTATTTTCGGGTGTCTTTTGGAGTACCTTTGCAGTGTGAGAATATTTTCATTACACTGTTTGTTTCAGGGTCCAGTACAGGGAGGGGTCTCCCGTCCTATTTGGATTCCAGGGTACTCAAGCAGTGCTTGATTTGTCTCCTTTTTGGGGAGAATATAAGTTCTCTCCTCCGGGTTTGGTTCGGAAGCACTGCAGGTTCACTGTCTTTCCTTTTTTCTTCCTCTGGGGGTATTATCTAGTTCCTTTTAGACCGTCTCTCCCAGTAATCTCATTTCTGATCTGTTTGAGATCTGGGGTTTATTGGACAGTGTCCTGATTACAGTAACAGATCGTTCCCGTGGCTTGACGATGCTGGTTGATTTACCGTAGTATCGTCTGATAGAAGTCTTTTAGGGACTTTTTTGTCTTTTTTGATCCTCAGAGATGGATCTAGGCCAGAGTTTCTCTGGTGAAGGCGCCAGGTTGGATCCCTGGATATTAATTTAGCCTTCCTAGCCAGGTAGACTTTACCTTAAGGTTAGCCCATCGCTAGCTCGGTGTTGGGGGGGGGGGGGGGTGATGACTTGTCTTGGGGTCCTTTTTGGACTTCAACCCCGTGTGCCAGGCCTCATCCCATCTGAGGTTCGGTGTAGGTTGAGGCAGTGCAGTGGAGATGTTTTGAATCTGTCTTTGCAGATTTTCATGGACTACTGGTTGAGAGAATAGTTCTCTTGTCTTTGTCAAGATCTCCCTATCCTGTGGGACATTTTTCTTATCTCCGGGGTAGTTTGGACTTTGGTCGCAGCTCGTCAGGTTGGTGAGGGCGTACCTAAAGGGGCCAGGATCTCCGGAGGTTTTCCTCCCATTGATATGTTGGATTCTGCTCTAAGGGTCTAGTCTACTGGGTTTGTCCCTGTGTAGGGATCTAGTCAGTCTTATTTTTGCTGACTTGGATCTCCTTCTGAGATCGAGAGTCTCCCTAGCGTTGGGGGGTTGCATTTCGAATTTGGTGGTGGGCAGGGCCTACTGTGGCTCGCCGTCAGCTTTTTGGGACGAATTTGATCTAGAGAGATCTTTTTGTTATCTGAATTTCAACTGGAAGGGGACACCGAACAAGAATCTTTGGATGTTTGTCTTTATTCCGTTCTACCCATTATGGCTCGTGGTTCAGAATCTTCAGGAAGAACTAATGCATACATTAGCAGTGCCTTGGAGGTTCATTACCTTTTTCCCTTTTTCTGCCATATTACTCTTGCCTTGAGTGGTGGCTCGAATCTAGAGGGGTAGGCGTCAGTGATTCTGACTGCTCCTTTGAGGCCGCATAAATCTTGGTTCACGATTTCGAGGTTTGGGCTCCATGAAGTTTGTCCTTGTTGCAGGGATCTGCTGGAAAAGGGTCGCTTTTTGCTTCATCGAATCTTTGTTCTCTGCAACAGGTAGAGAGAAGTCTCTTAGTCTTAGCTGATGAGACAGGTTTTCTGAAAGGTTATGGTCCTCTCCTTGTAGTGCGTAGCTGGTCCCTTGTCATCTATCTCAGGTGTGGAGGACCCCTTCGGCTGGGAAGTACGTGGTTTATCCTGGCACTCTATTGGGCCTGCAAGGACTCTTTCTTTCCTCCAGGTTGATCTGGAGAAGGGCCTCTTAGCTAAGTTCCTTGTTGGGACAGTGTTGGCACTGTCTGATTTTTTTTTTTTTTTTTTTGTCTGGCTCCAGATGCTCGTTGAGTTTCTGGACGTACAGTTTTTTACTAGAACGTTGACTGTGGTCAGGCAGGTGTGTAGTTCGGATGATCCTTCTTGGGGTTTGGACTTTGCTCTTATAGTCTTGCATCGGGGCTACCTTTTGTACCTATGCATGATGTTGTCTCTAGGTTATCTTAGAGTCGTCCTACGTCTTTTCTTACTTCTGCGGGCAGAAGTCCCTGAGTTACGGCCTTGCTTTGCGTTCCTCCTTTTTGGGTGTTCCACGATAGTAGCCTGTTCTGCGGACTTATTTAGGATTTCTCCTAAGGTTGTGTCATATTGCATTTTCAGCTGAAGTTTTGGGTACATTTTTATCTCCTATTCCTTCTTTGTGAATGAAAGTTTTCTACTAGATATGGAGTAGTGCCTTAAGGATCTTTCTTCAGGCTATGTTAGAATAGGCAGTTTTCTCTGTTTATTATCTATTTGAGAAGCGTAGGGGTCAGAGGGCTCTTAGTCTTCCCTATCTTTTGAGTTGAGGAGTATCATCTGCTTGCATCATGACTCAGCGGGGCGCTAGCCTCCTCGGAGGTTTACGGCTCAGTCTTTTCAAGTAGTGACGTCCTCTTGGGCCTCTAATATGAGGCCTCTATGGTTCTTTTGGGTGGGCGTACTATTTGGCCTTCCTTAAATTCCTTTCAATATTTTATTGAGTTTTCTGTTTCGGTGAAGCAGCCTTCACGGGGAAAGGGTTTGCAGGCTGTGATGCCCTCAGATGGGGGCCGCCTCTCTTTTTGCCCTCCCGTTAGCATTCAGTGCCCACTGTAGCTTGGGTATAATTTTCCCACAAGTAATGAACGCAGCTGTGGACTCTCCCTGTATTAAGAAGGAAAACATAAATTATGCTTACCAGATAATTTAATTTTCTTCTTTACAGGGAGAGTCCACAGCTCCCGCCCGTGTTAAGCATAATTTATATTTTTTACTCCTATCTCTTCATTGTTAAAAAGAAGGAAGGGATTTTCAGTTCCATCTTGGACTTGAAATCTTTTAACAGATTTTAAAGGGTCCCTAGTTTCAAAATGAAAACAATTCACATAATTTTACCCTTAATCCAATATGGTCAATCATAAATATTTATGGCTTGCCTTCCTCAACAAACACTATTATGTTGCCCTTCATTTTGGTCTGGCCACAGCTCTGCACATCTTCGCAAAGGTGTTAGAAGCATTGTTAGCTGTAATCAGAGCCCAGGGCATATCAATTGCCCCTTATCTGGATGATATCCTTGTTTAGGCTCCTTCTCTGGCTTTAGCAGTATCTCATCCTCAAAAGCTTTTATCCTTTTTTCAGGATCACGGTTGGGTGATAAATGTTAGTATATGTGTCTATACTAATTTATAAATCTAATTTTATACAGGCTTTCATTAAGAACATCCTTTACTCTGTTCTGACAAGTGAAGTTATTGAGCTGACCACTGCTCCTTGCATCTTCACAAAGGTGTTGGGAGCTTTGTTGGTGTGATTCAGGAGTCAGTGCACATCCATTGCCCCTTTTCCTACTTTTTTCTACTAATTCTGAAACATAGCATTTTTCTGTTTCTGTTATTAACTCTCTGTTTCAGGCCATGAAACATGTGACCCAGAATATTTATGTTTAGATCAGGAAGGTATACTTCGAATGGTGTCTTTCCAAAATGTTTCCCTGGCATTCCTTTAGTATTCTTAGAATTACATAAGTTTCTTCAATATGGACTTGATAAAGGATTGTCTGTTTGTATCTTGAAGGGTTAAATTTCTGCTTTATCAGTTCTCTTTCACAAAAAGTTAACTAAGCTTCCAGATATTTGGACTTTTGGTGAGAATTAGACCAGTTGTGAAGCTTATTTCTCCTCATTGGAATCTCATTTAGTTCCCTTTAGTTCTTAAAGGTCCCCCTTTTCCACCTTTGCACTGCATAGATATAAAACTGTTATATTGGAAGGTTCTTTTTCTGCTAGCCATTTTTTCTGATAGGTAAGTCAGTCCTTCGTACTAAGTACAATTTTCTTCCTAAGTTTGTCTCTCTCAATTATATTAACCAAGAGATTGTTTTTCCTGGTTGTGTCCAGATTCTTCTTTTCTAAGGAATGGGTTTTTTTCTTTCACAATCTTGATATTTTTGCTTCTTCAGAAGTGTTTTTTGGCAGGAAAGTCCTTCTGGCGCAGTGTCCATCAAATAGGAACTGCCTTTGTTTGTCTGTCCCTTTCCTTAAAGGGACATTAAACACTTTGAGATGGTAATATAAAATGATAAACTGTATATATAAAACTCTGCAATTTACTTTCATTATTTATTTTGTCCCCTTTTCCTGTAATTACATTCTAAAATTGTGAGCAATTAAGTTCCTGTCCAAAATGGAAGTGCAGAACACTGTTATATTCCACACAGACATTGGCTGCACACTCTAGTGACCTATTTATAACTGTCCCTAATTGGCCACAACAGAGGAAAAGGTAACCTAAGTTACAACATGGCAACTCCTATTGTTTAATAGACACTGAAGCTTTACACTTATTTTGTCAATATTTAAGCAGCTAATGAAACTTAAAAAATACATCTACATGTTATTCTCTGACTAATCTTTTCTTTGAATGCATCATTCTATCATTTATTTAGTGTTTAATTTTCCTTTAACATGGTCTCTTAACTTGGGTATTAAATCCCTCATGTTATGGATTTCCTATGGACTCGCATCATCATATGAAAGAAAACAAAATTGATGCTTACCTGATAAAAAAATTTCTTTCGGGATAATGAAAGTCTATAGGCCCGCCCTCTTACGTTTTTGGGCTACAGTTCTAATTTGCACCTCTGTAGACCCTGCTTTTGTCTTTCCATCCTGTCAGTTTCCCTTTCTCTGCTCGGCTATACGTTAAACTGAGGATGGATGGGAGATGGGATTCATTAATGCTCTTGTATGGGTTCTTGGCCTCCTTCTAGTGGCGGACATTATATCCCAGATGTTATGGATTTTCTATGGACTCTCAACATCCCGAAAGAAAATAATTTATCAGGTAAGCTTAAATTTTGTTTTTCATACTAAAAAGCACAGGAATTAGACTGTTATTACGATTGAAAACAAGACATTTACATTTTACTTAGTCTATTTTTGTATTTATTCCTAGGTCGCTGCTCTCGCTGTGGAGAGAATGTTGTAGGTGAAGGTACTGGTTGCACAGCCATGGACCAAGTTTTCCACGTAGAATGTTTCACGTGCATGACCTGCAACAGCAAACTGCGAGGACAACCTTTCTATGCAGTGGAGAAGAAGGCTTTTTGTGAGCCCTGCTACATTGTAAGTGTATACACATGGAGTATTTCTTAAATGTTTGTGATTTGTACCATTACATTTCTACGTGCACTATTTTCTCTTGTAAGGTGTATCCAGTCCACGGATCATCCATTACTTGTGGGATATTCTCCTTCCCAACAGGAAGTTGCAAGAGGATCACCCACAGCAGAGCTGCTATATAGCTCCTCCCCTAACTGCCATACCCAGTCATTCTCTTGCAACTCTCAACAAGCATGGAGGTAGTAAGAGGAAAGTGGGGAAATGTAGCTGTTATCTTGCTTCAATCAAAAGTTTGTTATTTTTAAATGGTACCGGAGTTGTACTATTTTGTCTCAGGCAGAAAAATAGAAGAATCTGCCTGTGATTTCTATGATCTTAGCAGGTTGTAACTAAGATCCATTCCTGTTCTCACACATGACTGAAGAGAGAGGTAACTTCAGCGGGGGAATGGCGTGCAGGTTATCCTGCTATGAGGTATGTGCAGTTAAGATTTTTTCTAGAAGATGTGAATGCTAGAAAATGCTGCTGATACCAAATGTATGTAAGGTAAGCCTGAATACAGTGATTTAATAGTGACTGGTATCATGTTTACTTTCTGAGGTAATACTCTTTTATATTTACAATATAAAACGTTTGCTGGCATGTTTAAACGTTTTTATGTATACTTTGGTGATAAAACTTTAATGGGGCCTAGTTTTTTCCACATGGCTGGCTTAAATTTGCCTAGAAATAGTTTCCTAAGGCTTTCCACTGTGTTACTATGAGTGGGAGGGGCCTAATTTAGCGCTTTTTTGTGCAGTAACTTTTACAGTCAGACATTTAGCGTCCTCCAGGAGTCCCCTGAATGCTATAGGACATCTCTAAAGGGCTCTTAGGCTTTCCAAAATCGTTTGTTGGGGAAGGTAGGCCCACAGCAAGGCTGTGGCAGTTTGGTGTGACTGTTTAAAAAACGTCTATCATTTTTTTAATCCGTTTTTTGAACTAAGGGGTTAATCATCCATTTGCAAGTGGCTGCAATGCTCTGTTAGCTTATTATACACACTGTAAAAATTTCGTTTGATTTACTGCCTTTTTTCACTGTTTTTCAAATTCTGACAAAATTTGTTTCTCTTAAAGTGTTTCCAAGCTTGCTAGTCTCATTGCTAGTCTGTTTAAACATGTCTGACATAGAGGAAACTCCTTGTTCATTATGTTTAAAAGCCATTGTGGAACCCCCTCTTAGAATGTGTACCAAATGTACTGATTTCACTTTAAGCAATAAAGATCATATTATGTCTTTAAAAAATTTATCACCAGAGGAATCTGATGAGGGGGAAGTTATGCCGACTAACTCTCCCCACGTGTCAGATCCTTTGACTCACGCTCAAGGGACTCACGCTCAAATGGCGCCAAGTACATCTAGAGCGCCCATAGCGTTTACTTTACAAGACATGGCGGCAGTCATGGATAATACACTGTCAGCGGTATTAGCCAGACTACCTGAATTTAGAGGAAAGCGAGATAGCTCTAGAGTTAGACGAAATACAGAGCATACTGACGCTTTAAGAGCTATGTCTCATACTGCCTCACAATATGCAGAAGCTAAAGAAGGAGAGCTTCTTTCTGTGGGGGATGTTTCTGACTCGGGGAAGATGATGCAACCTGATTCTGATATCTCTACATTTAAATTTAAGCTTGAACACCTCCGCGTGTTACTCAGGGAGGTTTTAGCTGCTCTGAATGACTGTGATACAATTGCAGTGCCAGAGAAATTGTGTAGACTGGATAAATACTATGCAGTGCCGGTGTGCACTGCTGTTTTTCCAATACCTAAAAGGTTTACAGAAAGTATTACTAAAGAATGGGATAGACCAGGTGTGCCGTTCTTTCCCCCTACTATTTTTAGAAAAATGTTTCCAATAGACGCCACCACACGGGACTTATGGCAGACAGTTCCTAAGGTGGAGGGAGCAGTTTCTACTCTAGCAAAGCGTACTACTATCCCTGTCGAGGACAGTTGTGCTTTCTTAGATCCAATGGATAAAAAATTAGAGGGTTACTTTAAGAAAATGTTTATTCAACAAGGTTTTATCCTACAGCCCCTTGCATGCATTGCTCCTGTCACTGCTGCTGCGGCGGCGTTCTGGTTTGAGTCTCTGGAAGAGGCTTTACAGGTAGCGACTCCATTGGATGACATACTTGGCAAACTTAGGGCACTTAAGCTAGCCAATTCTTTTGTTTCTGATGCCATTGTTCATTTGACTAAACTAACGGCTAAGAATTCTGGTTTTCCTATCCAGGCGCGCAGAGCGCTATGGCTTAAATCATGGTCAGCTGACGTTACTTCAATGTCTAAGCTGCTTAACATTCCCTTCAAGGGGCAGACCCTATTCGGGCCTGGTTTGAAGGAGATTATTGCTGATATCACTGGAGGAAAAGGTCATGCCCTTCCTCAGGATAGGTCCAAATCAAGGGCCAAACAGTCTAATTTTCGTTCCTTTCGAAACTTCAAGGCAAGTGCGGCATCAACTTCCTCTAATGCAAAACAAGAGGGAACTTTTGCTCAGTCCAAGACGGTCTGGAGACCTAACCAGACCTGGAACAAGGGTAAGCAGGCCAAAAAGCCTGCTGCTGCCTCTAAGACAGCATGAAGGAACTGCCCCCTATCCGGTAACGGATCTAGTAGGGGGCAGACTTTCGCTCTTCGCCCAGGCGTGGGCAAGAGATGTCCAGGATCCCTGGGCGTTGGAAATTATATCTGAGGGATATCTTCTGGACTTCAAAGCTTCCCCCCCAAAAGGGAGATTTCACCTTTCTCAATTATCTGCAAACCAGATAAAGAGAGAGGCATTCTTACACTGTGTACAAGACCTCCTAGTTATGGGAGTGATCCATCCAGTTCCAAAGGAGGAACAGGGACAGGGATTTTACTGTTTGTGGTTCCCAAAAAAGAGGGAACCTTCAGACCAATTTTTGGATCTAAAGAACAAATTCCTCAGAGTTCCATCATTCAAGATGGAGACTATTCGTACCATCCTACCTATGATCCAGGAGAGTCAATACATGACTACAGTGGATTTAAAGGATGCTTATCTTCACATTCCGATACACAAAGATCATCATCAGTTTCTCAGGTTTGCCTTCCTAGACAGGCATTACCAGTTTGTAGCTCTTCCCTTTGGGTTAGCTACAGCCCCAAGAATTTTTACGATGGTTCTGGGGTCGCTTCTGGCAGTCCTAAGGCCGCGGGGCATAGCAGTGGCCCCTTATTTAGACGACATCCTGATTCAGGCGTCAAACTTCCAAGTTGCCAAGTCTCATACGGACATAGTGTTGTCATTTCTGAGGTCGCATGGGTGGAAGTTGAACGAGGAAAAGAGTTCTCTATCCCCCCTCACAAGAGTTTCCTTCCTAGGGACTCTGATAGATTCTGTAGAAATGAAAATTTACCTGACTAAGTCCAGGTTATCAAAACTTCTAAATTCCTGCCGTGTTCTTTATTCCATTCCTCGCCCTTCGGTGGCTCAGTGCATGGAAGTAATCGGCTTAATGGTAGCGGCAATGGACATAGTGCCGTTTGCACGGCTACATCTCAGACCGCTGCAACTCTGCATGCTCAGTCAGTGGAATGGGGATTACACAGATTTGTCCCCTCTACTAAATCTGGATCAAGAGACCAGGGATTCTCTTCTCTGGTGGCTATCTCGGGTCCATCTGTCCAAAGGTATGACCTTTCGCAGGCCAGATTGGACAATTGTAACAACAGATGCCAGCCTTCTAGGTTGGGGTGCAGTCTGGAACTCCCTGAAGGCTCAGGGATCGTGGACTCAGGAGGAGTCACTCCTTCCAATAAACATTCTGGAAATAAGAGCGATATTCAATGCTCTTCAGGCTTGGCCTCAGCTAGCGACAATGAGGTCATCAGATTTCAGTCAGACAACATCACGACTGTGGCTTACATCAACCATCAAGGGGGAACAAGGAGTTCCCTAGCAATGTTAGAAGTCTCAAAGATAATTCACTGGGCAGAGATTCACTCTTGCCACCTATCCGCTATCCATATCCCAGGTGTAGAGAACTGGGAGTTGGAACAGACTTTTCATCCGGGGGAGTGGGAACTCCATCCGGAGGTGTTTGCACAATTGGTTCATCATTGGGGCAAACCAGAACTGGATCTCATGGAGTCTCGCCAGAACGCCAAGCTTCCTTGTTACGGATCCAGGTCCAGGGACCCCAAGGCAACACTGATAGATGCTCTAGCAGCGCCTTGGTCCTTCAACCTGGCTTATGTGTTTCCACCGTTTCCTCTGCTCCCTCGTCTCATTGCCAAAATCAAGCAGGAGAGAGCATCAGTGATCTTGATAGCGCCTGCGTAGCCACGCAGGACTTGGTATGCAGATCTGGTGGACATGTCATCCTTTCCACCATGGACTCTGCCGTTGAGACAGGACCTTCTACTTCAAGGTCCTTTCAACCATCCAAATCTAATTTATCTGAGGCTGACTGCCTGGAGATTGAACGCTTGATTTTATCAAAGCGTGGTTTCTCCGAGTCAGTCATTGATACCTTAATTCAGGCACGAAAGCCTGTCACCAGGAAAATCTATCATAAGATATGGCGTAAATATCTTTATTGGTGTGAATCCAAGGGCTACTCATGTAGTAAGGTCAGGATTCCCAGGATATTATCTTTTCTCCAAGAAGGATTGGAGAAAGGATTGTCAGCTAGTTCCTTAAAGGGACAGATTTCTGCACTATCTATTCTTTTGCACAAGCGTCTGGCGGATGTCCCAGACGTTCAGGCATTTTGTCAGGCTTTAGTTAGAATCAAGCCTGTGTTAAAACATGTTGCTCCACCTTGGAGCTTAAATTTGGTTCTTAAAGTTCTTCAGGGGGTTCCGTTTGAACCTTTTCATTCCATAGATATCAAACTTTTATCTTGGAAAGTTCTTTTTTTGGTAGCTATTTCCTCGGCTTGTAGAGTTTCCGAGTTATCTGCCTTACAATGTGATTCTCCTTATCTGATCTTCCATGCAGATAAGGTAGTTCTGCGTACCAAACCTGGGTTTTTACCTAAGGTGGTATCTAATAAGAATATCAATCAAGAGATTGTTGTTCCGTCTTTGTGTCCTAATCCTTCTTCAAAGAAGGAACTTCTATTACACAATCTGGACGTGGTTCGTGCTTTAAAGTTTTACTTACAAGCTACTAAAGATTTTCGTCAAACATCTGCTTTGTTTGTTGTCTACTCTGGACAGAGGAGAGGTCAAAAGGCTTCGGCAACCTCTCTTTCTCTTGTTAAGTGTGTTCAGTCCACGGGTCATCCATTACTTATGGGATATATTCTCCTTCCCAACAGGAAGTTGCAAGAGGATCACCCAAGCAGAGCTGCTATATAGCTCCTCCCCTCACATGTCATATCCAGTCATTCTCTTGCAACCCTCAACAAAGAAGGAGGTCGCGGGAGGAGTTGGAGTTTTTACTTAATTATTCTTCAATCAAAAGTTTATTTTAAATGGCACCGGAGTGTGCTGTTTTTCTATCTCAGGCAGTATTTGGAAGAAGAAACTGCCTGCGTTTTCTATGATCTTAGCAGGCGTAACTAAGATCCACTGGCTGTTCTCGACATTCTGAGGAGTGGGGTAACTTCAGAACATGGGAATAGCATGCGGGGTCCCCCGCAAATGAGGTATGTGCAGTATAATATTTTCTGGGAATGGAATTGACTAAGAAAATACTGCTGTTACCCGTATGATGTAAGTACAGCCTTAAATGCAGTAGTAGTGACTGGTATCAGGCTGATAAATGTATGCACAGTAGAGTTATTTTCTAGGGACTAGAATTTAACTGAGAAAATACTGTTAATACTGAAATAATGCTTAAGCCTTATCTGCAGTGGTAGCGACTGGTTGCAGGCTTAATGATAACTTTGCATGACATTTAAAGAAGTTTATTTTCAAAACGTTTACTGGCATGTTATTCGTTTTGTGAGGTACTTTGGTGATAAATCCTTTTGGGCATGAATTTTTTCTCTTTTTTTCCACATGGCTAACGTATATTTCTGCATAGAAACCGTTATATCAGGTCTCCCAGTGTTGTAAATGAGCGGGAGGGGCCTCTTTTTAGCGCCTTGTTGCGCAGTTAAAATTCTAGCACAGTCTTCCTGCTTCTTCCTCCTTGATCCAGGACGTCTCTAGAGAGCTCAGGGGTCTTCAAAATTCGTTTTTGAGGGAGGTAATCAGTCACAGCAGACCTGTGACAGTGTGTTAGACTGTGATAAAAACATTTAATATTAATTTGATATCCGTTTTTTTTGGGTACTGAGGGGTTAATCATCCTGTTGCTAATGGGTGCAATCCTCTGCTAATTAATACATTTAAAGAATTGTTGACTATAACTGAATTAGTTCTTTGTTATTCAACTGTGTTTTTTAAAAGCGCTGCAGCGTTTTTTATATTGCTTGCAAACTTATTGAAAGTATTTTCCAAGCTTGCTAGCTTCATTGCTAGTCTGTTTAAACATGTCTGATACAGAGGAATCTGCTTGTTCATTATGTTTAAAAGCCGTTGTGGAGCCCAATAGGAATATGTGTACCAATTGTATTGATGTTACTTTGAAAAATCAATCTGTACCGATTAAAAAATTATCACCAGACAACGAGGGGACAGTTATGCCGTCTAACTCTCCTCACGTGTCAGTACCTTCGTCTCCCGCTCGGGAGGTGCGTGAGATTGAGGCGCCAAGTACATCAAGGCCCTTACAAATCACTTTACATGATATGGCTAATGTTATGAAAGAAGTATTATACAATATGCCCGAGTTAAGAGGCAAGCGCGACAGTTCTTGGTTAAGGACAGAGCGCTCCGATGACACGAGAGCCATGTCTGATACTGCGTCACAATTTGCAGAACATGAGGACTGAGAGCTTCATTCTGTGGGTGACGGTTCTGATTCGGGGAGACCGGATTCAGAAATTTCAAATTTTAAATTTAAGCTTGAGAACCTCCGCGTGTTGCTAGGGGAGGTGTTAGCGGCTCTGAATGATTGTGACACTGTGGCAATCCCAGAGAAATTATGTAAGCTGGATAAATACTACGCGGTGCCGGTGTGTACTGACATTTTTCCTATACCAAAGAGGCTTACAGAGATTATTAGTAAGGAGTGGGATAGACCCGGTGTGCCTTTTTCCCCTCCTCCGATATTTAGAAAAATGTTCCCTATAGACGCCACCACACGAGACTTATGGCAGACGGTCCCTAAGGTGGAGGGAGCAGTTTCTACTTTAGCCAAGCGTACCACTATCCCGGTGTAGGATAGCTGTGCTTTCTCAGATCCAATGGATAAAAAATTAGAGGGTTATCTTAAGAAAATGTTTGTTCAACAAAGTTTTATATTACAGCCTCTTGCATGCATTGCGCCTGTCACTGCTGCAGCGGCATTCTGGTTTGAGTCTCTGGAAGAGGCGATTCGCACAGCACCATTGGATGAGTCTCTGAGCAAGATTAGAACCCTTAAGCTGGCTAATGCGTTTGTTTCGGATGCCGTAGTGCATTTAACCAAACTTACGGCTAAATATTCCAGATTCGCCATACAGGCGCGCAGAGCGCTTTGGCTTAAATCCTGGTCAGCAGATGTAACTTCTAAGTCTAAATTACTAAACATTCCTTTCAAGGGGCAGACCTTATTCGGGCCCGGCTTGAAGGAAATTATTGCTGACATTACTGGAGGTAAGGGCCACACCCTTCCTCAGGACAGGGCCAAATCGAAGGCCAAACAGTCTAATTTTCATGCCTTTCGTAATTTCAAGGCAGGAGCAGCATCAACTTCCTCCGCTCCAAAACAGGAAGGAACTACTGCTCGATACAGACAGGGTTGGAAAGGCAACCAGTCATGGAACAAGGGCAAGCAGGCCAGAAAGCCTACTTCCGCCCCTAAGACAGCATGAAGTCAGGGCCCCCTTTCCGGAGACGGATCTAGTGGGGGGCAGACTCTCTCTCTTCGCCCAGGCTTGGGCAAGAGATGTACAGGATCCCTGGACGTTGGAGATTATATCTCAGGGATACCTTCTGGATTTCAAAACTTCTCCTCCACAAGGGAGGTTTCATCTGTCAAGGTTATCAACAAACCTAGTAAAGAAAGAGGCATTTCTACAATGTGTACAAGACCTCTTAGTGATGGGAGTGATCCACCCAGTTCCGCGGACGGAACAGGGGCAAGGGTTTTATTCAAATCTGTTTGTGGTTCCCAAGAAAGAGGGAACCTTCAGACCAATCTTAGATTTAAAAATCTTAAACAAATTCCTAAGGGTTCCATCGTTCAAGATGGAAACCATTCGGACCATCCTACCCATGATCCAAGAGGGTCAATATATGACCACAGTAGATTTAAAGGATGCCTACCTTCACATACCGATTCACAAAGATCATTATCGGTACCTGAGGTTTGCCTTTCTAGACAGGCATTACCAGTTTGTAGCGCTTCCCTTCGGGTTAGCTACGGCCCCGAGAATTTTTACAAAGGTTCTGGGCTCTCTTCTGGCGGTACTAAGACCACGAGGCATAGCGGTGGCTCCGTACCTAGACGACATTCTGATACAAGCGTCAAGTTTTCAAAATGCAAAGTCTCATACAGAGATAGTTCTAGCATTTCTGAGGTCGCATGGGTGGAAAGTGAACTTGGAAAAGAGTTCTCTGTTACCACTCACAAGGGTCCCTTTTCTAGGGACTCTTATAGATTCTGTAGAGATGAAGATTTACCTGACGGAGTCCAGGTTTTCAAAGCTTCTCAATGCTTGCCGTGTCCTTCACTCCATTCCAAGCCCCTCAGTAGCTCAGTGCATGGAAGTAATCGGCTTAATGGTCGCGGCAATGGACATAGTGCCATTTGCGCGCCTACATCTCAGACCGCTGCAACTATGCATGCTAAGTCAATGGAACGGGGATTACTCAGATCTGTCCCCTTTGCTAAATCTGGACCAGGAGACCAGAGATTCTCTTCTCTGGTGGTTGTCACGGGTTCATCTGTCCAAAGGAATGACTTTTCGCAGACCAGATTGGACGATTGTAACAACAGATGCCAGCCTACTAGGCTGGGGAGCAGTCTGGAACTCCCTGAAGGCTCAGGGATTGTGGACTCAGGAGGAGAAACTCCTCCCAATAAACATTCTAGAATTAAGAGCAATATTCAATGCTCTTCTAGCTTGGCCTCAGTTAGCAACACTGAGGTTCATCAGATTTCAGTCGGACAACATCACGACTGTGGCTTACATCAATCATCAAGGGGAAACCAGGAGTTCCCTAGCGATGTTGGAAGTCTTGAAGATAATTCGCTGGGCAGAGTCTCACTCTTGCCACCTGTCAGCGATCTACATCCCAGGCGTGGAGAACTGGGAGGCGGATTTTTTAAGTCGCCGGACTTTTCATCCGGGGGAGTGGGAACTTCACCAGGAGGTATTTGCCCAACTGATTCATCGTTGGGGCAAACCGGATCTGGATCTCATGGCATCTCGCCAGAACGCCAAGCTTCCTTGTTACGGATCCAGGTCCAGGGACCCGGGAGCGGTGCTGGTAGATGCACTAGCAGCCCCTTGGGTTTTCAACATAGCTTATGTGTTTCCACCTTTTCCATTGCTACCTCGACTGATTGCCAGGATCAAACAGGAGAGAGCATCGGTGATTCTGATAGCGCCTGCGTGGCCACGCAGGACCTGGTATGCAGACCTAGTGGACATGTCGTCCTGTCCACCATGGTCTCTACCCCTGAGGCAGGACCTTCTAATTCAGGGTCCTTTCAACCATCCAAACCTAATTTCTCTGAGGCTGACTGCTTGGAAATTGAACGCTTGATTCTATCAAAGCGTGGGTTTTCGGATTCGGTTATTGATACATTAATACAGGCTCGGAAACCTGTTACCAGAAAAATTTACCACAAGATATGGCGTAAATATTTATATTGGTGTGAATCCAAGGGTTACTCATGGAGTAAGGTTAGGATTCCTAGGATATTGTCTTTTCTACAAGAGGGTTTAGAAAAGGGCTTATCCGCTAGTTCACTAAAGGGACAGATTTCTGCTCTGTCTATTTTTACACAAGCGTCTGGCAGAGAATCCAGATGTCCAGGCTTTTTGTCAGGCTTGGTTCTTAAAGTTCTTCAGGGTGTTCCGTTTGAACCCCTTCATTCCGTTGATATTAAGCTTTTATCTTGGAAAGTTCTGTTTTTGATGGCTGTTTCCTCGGCTCGAAGAGTCTGAGTTATCTGCCTTACATTGTGATTCTCCTTATCTGATCTTTCATTCAGACAAGGTAGTCCTGCGTACTAAACCTGGGTTTTTACCTAAGGTTGTTTCTAACAAGAATATCAATCAAGAGATTGTTGTTCCATCCTTATGTCCTAATCCTTCTTCAAAGAAGGAACGTCTTTTGCATAATCTAGACGTGGTCCGTGCCCTGAAGTTCTACTTACAGGCAACTAAAGATTTTCGGCAAACTTCTTCCCTGTTTGTCGTTTACTCTGGACAGAGGAGAGGTCAAAAGGCTTCGGCTACCTCTCTCTCTTTTTGGCTTCGTAGCATAATACGCTTAGCCTATGAGACTGCTGGACAGCAGCCTCCTGAAAGAATTACAGCTCATTCCACTAGAGCTGTGGCTTCCACCTGGGCCTTTAAGAATGAGGCCTCTGTTGAACAGATTTGCAAGGCTGCAACTTGGTCTTCACTTTATACTTTTTCCAAATTTTACAAATTTGACACTTTTGCTTCTTCGGAGGCTGTTTTTGGGAGAAAGGTTCTACAGGCAGTGGTTCCTTCTGTTTAATGTT